>NC_018261.1:851743-917838 GCF_000227135.1 Leishmania donovani | reverse complement strand
GGGGCCTGTGACGGGCCGAGGCTCCAGAGGAGCCTGGCTCGTGCTGTATGGCCGAATGGACGCGTCGAAAGAAAGCAATGCAGCGCGCGGTCTATCGCATCCCCACACACGTGCACGGTGTCTTTTTTGTGTGCTTGTCGGTACACTGACGCCGCCCCCTCTCTTCTGTTCTCCACCGCCTTTAGACTCATCGCTATGCCTGTATCACGTCCCCTGTTGTTCTCGAGAGTACGCGCACTTGTTTATGTCTACTTTTCTTTCTCGTTTACTCACACCTTGTGAGCGCGCTGGCTGCGCACCGCTCCCTCAACCACTTGCACTGTCGCCGTAATGCTTCCCGCGCTCCCCCTTTCTGTGTGTATATGTGTGTGTGTGTGCAATCGCGCGTCGGCGTGCTGTCGTGATGCTTCCAGCCAGCTCATTTCTCGCGTGCTCTTCTTTTGTTGTTGTTTTCGGGTTTCTTGTCTGATTTCGTCCCTTTTTCGCCTGTCGGCTCATCTTTCGCCCTCTTTGCTCCTATCTGTGCCTCTGGTTTGCGATGGAATCGATGCAGGTGGGGAACGGCCTTTGAGAGCCCGAGGTCCGCGCCTGCCCCCTCGTCTGGTTGCCGTTCCTTCTCTTCCTCTCTCTATGTTCTGTAGAGGCAGTTGCCCCTGCCCTCCCCCCGTCGCTCTGCGCCTTTCTTGTGTGCGTGGTTGTTAGTTCTGTCTTGCTGCACGCTGGCATATTTTGTGCTTATCGCCCCCCTTCCTTTAGTGATGGCACCCGCGCAGTTATCTACTTGTGATGCTGACTTACTGGACCCCTCCCCCCGCTGCGTCTGCGCGCCTGTGGCTTTGTTTTGGGTGACCGTTACACACCACCTCCCTCTCGCCACGGCCCAAAGAGCGGGGCAGACACGCAACAAGGACGCGCAACACCAAAACACGTGAAAGTAATGCGAAACACGAGTGCGTTTCCGGACGCATGGCTTCTCTGACGCGTGAAAGTGTCGGCGTGTCTTTCTTTTTCTTCTTCTCGGTATCATCGGAAGGCTGGCGGCCCGGCGCACACACCAATACGCCGCTGTCCGTCTCTTGATGCTTTGGGTCACCGTCGATTGGTGCGACCCATGCTCTCTCTTGCCTTATCCTTCATCTTTCACCTTCTCGTCCTTCCTTTTTTTCTTCTTTTGTGCGTGCATTTCACCGCGGCTTCGCCGAGCGCGTGGTCTCCGCTGCACGATTCTTTCACTATGTTCGAGGTGGCTGGAGGAGGGGGAGGGCATCAAGCATGTCTCACATCCACCACACTTACCATGGGCGCGCAGGGTCATCAATCACAACCCTGTCCTGCTCCAGCTTGGCAGCACAAGGCTCCGAGAAGCAGCGTCAGTACGGTCAGCGCTGCGCGCTGCTACGAGAAGAGCGATACAGGCGCGGCTCAATATGTGCGCTGGAGAATAACGAGTGGGCGGAGCTCAGCATCGTGTGTGCTGACGAGTTGGCGGTAGAGTGGTGGCGAGAGGACGCACGAAAAAGCAACAATGCAGGCCCTACGGAGCCGCGTCCTACGCGGTACACCTATCGGTACAGGGCAGGAACAACGGTGTCTGTGCTGCCTGTGGGCCAATCGACGGAGGCCCTCAATGGCAGCCTCACTGCGGCAGTCGGGACTGTCAATGCCGAAGAGAATCAGCTGAGGCTGTGGGAGTGGGAGAACCGTGCCGACTTGCAGGAATGGGAACTTGGCGAGCGACAGGAGATGGCCCAGGCAATGCAGAGTATCCTGGTGGCGCAGCGCGAGCTCGAGCTTGCCCATCTGGAAGCTGCGTGTAGGCGTGTGATGAACGGGACGACGGCGCTCGACTGGACGTCGTACCCACGCTACGACCGGCCGGAGCTGCTCTCATGATCCCCTCGAAGAGTTGCTATGCGTAAAGAATCTGGTGAGAGGCCAGACTTCAGGAGGATAGGAAAGCGCAGCGAAATGCAGGTTTTGCCTTTGCTCGCACATTGTACATGCATGTGTGTTGTTGGTGCCCGGCTCCCATGACATTCGTGCACTTGTTTGCGCGTCGCTTTCGCCTTTCCGTTTCGCTTCTCCCTTTGGAATTTGCCGACGCGTCTTTCCCTTTTTCGCTCTCCCACTTCCATGCGCGTGTGCGCTTGCCGAGGTGTGGGCAGTCGGGCGATGTGCGCGTTATCTGCGGGCTCCGTGTTGCGTCTACGCAAAAGCGGCTGATGTACAGCGTCATCAAATGGGGGTGTGGAGATGCTCTAGACACCAAAGATAGTGTCGAAAAGAGGAATGGAGAGGCGGGTATTCACGGTGACCCCACCCCCTCTTCCCACGCTGTTGCTTCTTCGTTCAACGCCGCTTGCTGCAAGATGCCGCGGGGTGGGGGGGGTGGGGACAGTCTCTTTCCGGCTTTTTACGCGAAGGCGCGAATCACCGGAAGGGTTTGTCAAGCGTGATCGGTCAAGGCAGAGGGACCTGTTCCCATGTGCCCCTTTGAGGGTGCGTGGGCTCCTACGGTTGATGTTTTTGGGGCGCTCAAGGCTCCCTTCCCCCGTCCTCCCGCGTAATCCGCTGTGAGGGCGCGCTTGTGTTAATGCACTGTTCTCCGGCAGACACTTCTTTCCCACTGCACTGCTGTTCAATACATACATATATATATATATATATATGTACATATATGTGTACACACACATTTTTTTTTGCCTTGTGATGCAAACCGTCTCGCTTTCTCGCGTTGTTGCCACCGAGGGACGGGTGCGGGGAGAGGGGCGACGCAACAAGTGGATCAAGCACGGCTGACGGAGGTCGACCCCTTCCAGCTGTCTTTTTTTTCTTCTGAGTTCTAATTTCGCGCTGTTCTCACCCTGTGTGCGCTCTAGTGGAAGAGCGCGGTGGAAGGTGAGAACGTGGTTCACGGGAAAAGGCTACAAAAACGTTTCCAGCCACACGAGTGCCCATCTCCCTCCCCTCGCTTCCCCACCGACACACATTTCAGACTGCGGCACATCGGGCACGTGTAAGCTGCTTGCGACGAATGCATGCCAAGGCCTTGGCGAGGCTGCGAATGCACCACGCTGCGAGACAGCGGATGTTCTCTGTGGGCATGTGGCGGGCGTTGTGGGTGGTGGCGAAGCTGACGATGGCCGAAAAGGAGGCGCCGGGCTGGCAGTCGACAATACAGGTGAATCTGGCGATGATCACGGAAAAGCCGCATGCGCTTGCTTCCCCGATGATGGCAAGTAGTGTCCGGCCGGCGGTGGACGAGGCGCCCTCTTTTGCAACGACGTCACCGCCTCTTGCACCCGGTCGCGGGTTCACAGAGCTCAGTTGCTCAGTTCTGGTACCCGTCTCTTTAGAGCCACCACTACCGGCGACCTCCTTGCCGTGGCGTGATCGAGGTTTGCGCACGGGCACCTGCGCATCTTCCTCATCAGCGCTAGTTCTGACGGCCGCCTCGTCTCTTCCGTCTTCTCTTCGTCAACACTGGTCCTCTTGCACTACTCTCTCCCGCTGCCCTTTCTTCTCTCTGGCGTTGCCGCTCTGCCTGCTGCGTCACCGTCGGACCCTGCCCCCTCACCATCACCACCGATCACCGCGTCTGCCGCTGCACACGCCCTGCAGAACAATAGCTATTCAGCTACACTCCGTGTTACTCTTTAAGGCATCGGGCTCGAAAGGCCCACGGGCGGAATCAGAACGCACCATGGAGAACGAGCAGCAGCGCACCGCTGCCGTTGCGCAGCTCAAAGCTGTTGTTGGCCTTGACGACAGGGGCGCCAAAGACCTGTCCAGCAAGCCGGAACGCGTTGCCGATGTGCTGGCCTTCTTCGCGCAGCACAGCATCGATGAAGCTTCTCCTCGTGAGCAGAAGGTCATGCTGTTCAACGTGTGGACAAAGGTGAAGAAGCCTGAGCACCGCGATCCCGTGACCGCCTTCATCCTTGACGGCAAACTCGACAGCACGCAGAAGGTCGACGCCGCCATCAGGTTTGTAAACGCGGCCGGGAGTGATGTGGTGGACACGGCGGCCATGCTGGCGGAGTGCGGCGTCGGGGTGACGGTGTCGCGGGAGGACGTGGAGAAGGCAGTTGCCGCGGCCCTCGTCGCTGAAGACGTGGCCGCGCTCAAGACGAAGTGGGACAAGAACCCGAACATGATGCTTGGCCAGATGCGCCGTGTGGCGGCCCTGCGCTGGGCCGACGTGGAGCACGTGCGCGCGGCGCTGGAGAGGCAGGTTCCGGGGTTGATCAAGGACGTTATCGTGGAGGCGAAGCCGGCAGCCGCGAAGAAGGAAGCCGCTGCTATGCCGAAGAAGGAGGTAGAGTCGTGCCGGCAGAACTCGAACTTCAAGGATGTTGCGCAGGGGCTACCGCGCTCCCCAATTGGCGAGCTGCCGTCGCACAAAGAGGGCGCCTGCGTCTACGTCGTTGGTTGGGCCCACCGCGTGCGCCACCAGTCTCGCATGTCCTTTGTGGTGCTGCGCGATGGCACGGGCTTCATCCAGTGCGTCTTTGACGGCTCCACGGAGCCCTTCCACCGCGAATCGTGCGTCGCCATTCGCGGGACCCTGCGTCACGAGCCGAAAGCGAAGTCGGAGCTGCAGCCGCCGATGGAGCTGCACGTGAACGAGTACGCTGTCGTTGGTGACTCCGACGGTACGATTGAGACGGTCATCACGGCTGAGAGCTCCGTTGACAAACTGTACGACCAGCGCCACGTTGTGGTGCGCGGCACGCTGGCGTCGTCTGTGCTAAAGGTCCGGCACGAGCTGTTGCGCGTGTTCCGCGAGCACTTCTGGTCGCACCAGTACTACGAGGTGACGCCGCCGACGCTGGTGCAGACGCAGGTGGAGGGCGGCTCGACCCTGTTCGAGGTCCTGTACTACGGCGAGAAGGCGTACTTGACGCAGTCGTCGCAGCTTTACCTTGAAAGCGTGACGGCGTCGCTGGGCAACGTGTACTGCTGCATGCCGAGCTACCGCGCGGAGAGGTCCAAGACGAAGCGCCACCTCAGCGAGTTCACGCACCTGGAGGCCGAGTACGACGTGTGCTCCTTTGAAGATCTTTTGAATCACCTGGAGGGCATGTTCTGCACCGTCATCCGCACCGTCATCGAGCGCGTCGGCGACTTGGTTGCCATGCTGAACCCCAGCCAGCTCATCGACCCCAACGGAAACGTGCGCGACCCCGCCAACTACAAGTTCACGCCGAAACGCCCTTTCCGCCGCCTCCGCTACGCTGACGCGATCCAGTTCTGCAACGAGAACGGCATCTTGAACACCGAGACAGGCAAGCCTTTCGAGTTCGGGGAGGACATCACTGATCAGCCGGAACGCGCGATGGTGGCCAAGCTGGGCGAGTTTGTGTTTATGACGCACTTCCCTGCCAGCATGAAGTCTTTTTACATGCAGCGTGACCCTGATGACCCGACGCTGACGGAGTCGGTCGACGTCCTGGCGCCCGGCATTGGCGAGGTGCTTGGTGGCTCGATGCGTATGTACAAGTACGACGAGCTGCTCGACGCGTACAAGCGCGAGGGTCTGGATGCGTCCACGTACTACTGGTACACGGACCAGCGCCGCTACGGCGGTGCCCCGCACGGCGGCTTTGGCCTCGGTGTTGAGCGTCTGCTGGTGTGGATGCTGAACCTCGATAGCGTGAAGGACGCATGCCTGTACCCCCGTTACATGGGCCGCTGCAAGCCGTAGTGCGTAAAGGTCAGAAGGACCGCTGCGTACGCGCGCGTGAGGTGGGGCCGTCAGAGACATGGAGTGTGCGTTGCGCGAGAAGACGTTGGCCGATAGGCGGCGGATGCGCGCTGGCTAATAGTGGAGAGAACAATGTGCGACCCCCTCCCCCAAACAAAAAAAAACGGAAAACAAGGCGCAAATGACCGAGACAGCCGACTTCCACGAAACCTCCTCCTCTCATACACGCACACACACACACACACAAACACTAAAAAAAACGAAAGAAACCTTCACCGCCGTACTGTCGATGAGCAGTGGAGATGAGACACACCAATAACACGCGAGACGTCTGGCTATGCAACGGATCGTTTTCTCCGCTCATTTCCTTGTTCATTTCCTCCCTCCCCCATTCTCTTCTTTGTTGTGCTTCAGTGTGTGTGGGTGGGTACGGGGATAACGCGGCGCTCCAAAAGAAACGTCAGATAAGCATCACAGCTGACGCACGAGCTAGTTTGCGCGAACGTGGGGATGGCGCAACACGGACATCTTGCTGGAATCCTCGCAACTCATATAGGTGATGGGTGAGTCTCTGTGCACGCTGCGTCCACACTCGAGGTGCACGCGCACTTCTAGGAAAGCCTCGCAAGCGTGTTAAATGACAGCGTACATACGGCAAAAGAAAAAAAAAGGAGCGTCCTCACTGCGCGGTAGATGATGTGCGCCATGTGTTTACATGAGAGGACTTGGCACCGCACTGCCTTCTTCCATGGAAGGCGCTTTGCAATTCTTCTGTGTGTATGTGGATGCCCCTCCTCCCCCCCCTCCGACTCCCACATGCTGCACTTGCGGACGCAACCAGCCGCATGCACCTTCTTTTGCTCTCTCTCTCTCTGTTCGCCGATAGCCATCGCTCCTTCTGCGCCCCCTCTACTCTTCTACCGATTTCCTTGGGTTTCTTACGCCGCCACGTGTTCTTCCACAGCTGGCGTCAGGTCGCTTGTTGACACCTGCGCACAACCATGAGAAGAAGAGCAACGCCAAAGGCAAACAACTGGTAGTTGCGCAGCGTTAGAGGAAAAGCTGGAACCGAGGAGAAACGAGACCCTCTCCCACGCATTTCTTTTTCTCTTTTTCTTTGGTTTACTCGCACGCGAATCGCCGTGGTGGTGCGAGGACAAACAAATCAACAGAACCATAGGCACGTGCGGAGATCATCACAACAAGAGCTGCCACGTCATCCAGAGGTGTACTCGCCTCCAGCGCAATGATCCACTTTATCCTCTTGCAGAACCGCATGGGCAAGACCCGACTGGCCAAGTTTTACATCCCGGTCGACGATGCCGGCCAGGCGCAGATCAAGCGTCAGGTCCACGTTATTGTGAACACGCGCGATACGCGCGCGACAAACTTTGTGTCTTACGAGAGCATCAAGCTCGTCTACCGCCGCTACGCCGGACTCTTCTTCATCCTCGGCATCGACCAGGAGGACAACGACTTGATGTACGTGGAGCTGATCCACCTACTTGTCGAGGTGCTGGATATGTTCTTCAAGGATGTGTGCGAGCTGGACTTGATCTTCAACTTCCACAAGGTCTTCATGATCATCGACGAAATGATTATGGGTGGCGAGATCCAGGAGGTCTCGCGGCCGGTCATTTTGAACCGGCTACAGGAGCTCGAGATCTCAAGTAAGTAGATGAGGAAGCCGAGGGAAGAGGTGCGAAGCGAAGCAGAAAAAATTTCACACCAGGACAGCAAGTTCGTGCAAAGAAAAATTCACACGACTGTGCTGTCGGCGGCATAGCGCGTGGGCGAATCTGTAATCGTGTCAGAGCGAGAAAGCCGCAGTAGCACCACCGGTTCACCAACGCGCATGTGACCGCTGCACTTTTTCTTCCCTTCGACATGGTGTTTGCTTCCTGCCGCACTTGCGCTGCGCTATCGTTCTCTTTTGGCCTGTGTTCTTTGCTCTTGAGGCCCACTCCCCTCTTTCGATGGGTGCGCGTGCTGTGAAGCTGTGTGGAACGGTACTCGTTGAACTTGCGCTTCCCAGCGGAAGAAAGTAAAAACGATCACCGCAAAAAGAAAATACTCTTGCATGGAGACTCGCGCTGGTGCGCGCAACTCTCCGGTCTCTCTGGATGAAAAGCAGAAGGTGCAGGGGGGGGGGCCTGCAGCAGTCAGCGAAGTGGCGCACCTCTCAGCGGTGATGACGTCCGGTGGCCATGTGCCGGGTTGGTCTTAGGCCTGGGCTTTCTTCCTTCTATTCGACCTCCATGGAACCTGGCGTAGCTCTTCTCACTTTTCCTCGCCCCTCTTCTTGGTCTCTCTCTCTCTCGTCCCTGTCCTGTTTTGTACGCGTTGCCCGGCGTCTTTTTTTTTCCTTTGCTGCCCACTTCGCCGTTGAAGTCTCACCATCGAGCCGCAAATACAAGTGTACCGCGTGCGGGAGTCTTACCCACGCTGCTGTCTGTAGCTGAGCAAGGAGTTCGTTGCCGACACCGAAGAACAACGAAACAAGTCGACCAACACCTGCTCACTCACGCCCCACGCACTTACACGCGCCGCCGCACAGGCACGGAAAGGGCACCGCATATCGATCCATCCTCATCAAACCCGCACGAGGAGATAAAAAAAAAAGAATATGGCGGTGCTCGACTACCTGTTTTACGCAGGCGTGCTCCTCCTGGCGCATGCACTGTATATGGCCTACTCTATCCGTGAGCAGCTGCAGGCGTCCCACCACAGTCACGGCCACATCCCTGCGATCAGCTTTGGCGGCCACAACGTGTCCATCACGGCGATGATGGTGCCCATCACGTTAGAAGTACTCGCTGGTACGTTGCTGGGCATTGCCGGCTTCGCGCACCGTCACAAGATGCAGGATGCGCGGCTGTGCGACGTCACCAAGTACCTCCGCTATGACAATCAAATGAACTCCGGCGTAGGCTTCATTCACTTCAATCATCGCGGCACTGTGGCGTGCAAGAGGGATGAGCTGAAGGAGGAGTGCAAGCCGCTCGTGCAGAAGAAGAAGGAGTGAATGTGCTGCTTGTCCGGCATGCGCGTGTGCTGGCCGCGTGGCTGCTTGACGCTATCCTTGCCTTCACTGTTTCTTCGCGGTTTGGGGGCTCTGCAGAGCTTTAGCCTTGTTGGTGGCGATGGGTGGGGCACATGCGCCATAAAAACGTTTTCCCGTTGCGTCTTGCATCATTCCAGGGACTGCCAAATATTCCTGCTGTGCTATCGCAAAACAGCTGCGCTGCAGTGGCTTTTCTGCTCTCCCCTCTCTTGTGCGCGCGGAGACTCGGTGCGAATGTGCGATTGTGCGTGGGTGTGGGTACGTGCGCGTGTTTTTTTTTTTTTTTGGGGGGGGGGCTCTTTATTGCTCGTGTTGCACGGGGCCGCGGTAAGGGTAAAGCTGGTAACGACTCGTTTCAGCAGCGAACGAAAAAGCAACAACCACAGCCACAACCACATCCGCGCAAGCGAAACGGCCGCAGTGCGCTTGTGCAGGCTGCAACAATAACAATGAAACCACAGAGGACAGCACGTGACCGTGAAGAGCACATCGACCCTCAAGGAATTCCCGCCAGTCGATCTCATCCCGCTTCCTCGGTGATAGGGCAAAGGTGGTTTCTGAGATCGTGGAAGAAACTGCGGAGGGTGAGCCCGTGAGCCCGTCATCGTACCTCTCTTAGAGGAGTGTACTCTGCTGCACTCTTTCCACTGCGAGAGAAGCGCAATCGCCTCGAGCTTGTTTGCACGTCTCTCTCTCTGCCTGTCAGCATAATGTCGAGGACTTGGTGTAGTGGCGACACTGCTGGTGTGACAGCGCTTCTTTTTCTTGCACAAACCCCACTCCCCACCTCCAACGTTGACGTTCTTTCCCCACCACTTGTACACCGTTGCATCACACTTGTGCACGCATGCCCACACTCCTGCAGTTGCAGGTCTGTCTGTTGCTTGAAGGGCGCATCCGTTGACTGCAGCCATTCACCTTCCTCCGCCCTTCTGGCTGTAGTCCAGGGTTCTCCTCAATTTTTTTTTTGTGTGTGTGCGTGTGTGTGCGTGTTGCTGTTGTTGTTCTCTAGCAGTCGTCATATCGGCGTTCGTGCGCATGCTTCAGCGAACAACACTGCGCTGCTACAGCGCCCTCCTCGGCCAGGCGACGCCGGTGCTTCTCGGCAGCAAGGGCGGCACGCCAAAGCGCAAGAAGAACCCCATGCAGCTTCGTCGCAAGACGTACGGCCTTCACTTCAAGGAGCGCTACCTCAAGCTGGAGGAGTGGTACTTTTGCCCTCTCTGCGCAGAGCCCAAGAAGCAAGGGGAGTGGTGCCGACGTGAGGACTGCCGTCAAATCAAGCCGTAAAGGGCGTCGATCCGTTCAGCTCGTAAGCAACGCAACTCTTTCGTCTGCTCCTCGGCGCGTATGCCGTGGCGCGCGGCTGCCTTGGCTGTGTATGCGGTGGATGGGTGGACAGGGTGCTTCTTGTGTATGTAGCGCCTCACCGTATGCGCTGTGGCGTGCCAAGCACCACGGTGTGGGCAGGGGTTTCTCAGAAACAGGTGTAGGGTGCGTGTAAAAGCAGATGCGAGCTGTTCAGGCGTGGGTTGAAGTTCCTCGATCCCATCGTTTTGTTTGTTGGGTTCCCCGTTCTCATGTTACCCTCTTGCGGCAGAGCACACAAACCAACCGGAGAGGCACTTTGCCTGTGTCTGTGTGTGTGTGTGCGTGTGAGTTTTGTTTAACTGCTGCACCATTCGGCGCACCAGGTGGCGCCTTCTACAGCTCGTGAAAGCTCCGCTCGACTTACTGTTTCCTTCCGCAGCAAAAGAAAAGAGGATGACGGGAATGCGCATGCCCGCACTCGCATCCACCGAACGAAAGAATGAAGTAGCAAAGCCATGGTATTCACGCGGACGGATGCGTGTTGGCTCTTCATGGCGGGTGTCTCTGCTAGGCCCGTTTGCCGAATGGAAGGTGTCATGAGTGGCTTGCAATGCTTACGCGGAGGGGTCGATAACACACGCATACGTTGAACAATCCAAGTGCTCGCTCATCCTTCCCGCAAAAGCGAGACAGCGGGGGCGAGGCAATAGTGCTCTGTTATGCACGCCGCGAGGTGGGAAGGCTCAGGTACACACGAGTACGCATGCCTTATACTGGGAACTCTCTCGCTTCACCGACGTGTCCACGATTTTGTGCCCCCTGTGCGGAGGGCACAAGAGTGCGATGACGCAGGCGGGCTGTGGCCTCGAGCTTTGCGGCTCTTGATCCACTGAGACCAAAAAGCGCCGAGGGCCGTACGCCTCCGCTTTAGGCGATCGTGCGCGCTGGAGTGCTCGCGTGATGCTCTGTCCCCAACCGGGGGCGGAGCTGAGGGTGCTCCCTATACCTTCTCTTTTATTTCTTCACGCTCTTCATGGATAAATAAACTTCTTCTTTTGTCGCCGCGCATCCATCGCATACCGTAGCAGGAGTGATGCAGCAAGTGTTTCCGGAGGACCCCGCACGCGGCGGGGAGGGCAAGCCATTCATTCATTTTCCTCTTCCATCACACTCAGCGACAACCTCAACCGCAACCCGGAAGCGCTCGCGGAGCCCGGCGGGGGCGAAAGGCGCAGCACAGAGCCCCACTGCCACCAGCCCTGCAACACCACTGTTGCCGGCGGAGCGTGTGGCCCTCTGCCGCTTCATGGAGTATGGCAACCAACCCAGACCTGCCTCAATGTGGCTCTCTCGCCATTCGGAGATGCACTCCACGCCGGCGCAGCTCTTCGCCAACCACGCGGAACCGTCTCGCGCTGCATTGGCCCCTCAGCATCGATGGTGCTTTGCCGCTCTCCGCCAGGCCATGTCGCTCCTCTGTCGGGTTGTCCAACTAGACAGCTCCGGGTATTATCTGCGCGCGGCGTCTCCATCGAATACGGGTGCCGACGCGACCGCGGCGGCAGGCGGTGCACTACCCTTATCCACCGAAGCTCCTGCGGCGACTGCGCGTGTGACGACACTGGAGCTGTACTGCCGCTTCCAAGCACTCGAACTCGAGCTCGAGGATGCGGCGCTGCGAGCCGAGGCAGCGGCGCAGGCAGATGCGGTTCCCGAGTCCATACGGCAGCAACTGCGGTCTGATGCGGATGCGACAGTAGCGTGCATCGAGGGTAGCTTGAATGCGCTGGAGTGTACTCTCGTGCAGATGCTGCTCGGCAGCTTTGCAGACTTCAGCGTCAACGGTGTGGGCACGGTGGACATGCCTCTGGCGCCGTCCTTGGAGTATGTGGCGAGAATGTTGCGGGAGCTGCCGTCCGTGCTCCACGCGGAGCAATGGCCCACTCAGTTTGTGTGTGATAGCAATGCTCCCTTAAACTGTGGAGGCACAGAGCTGCGGAATGCCGGGGCAATCACATCGTCGTCGTCCTCCGTCCTTGAGCGGACTCTACTCGGCATTTCACCACTCTCGGGGGCCGACGCCGCCATCTCGCAGCTTCTCGAGCAGCTCGGCGGTGCGACGACGTCGCTGGCTTTGCGGAGCTTGTTTGACCTCTGCCACGCGGACGTGTGGAACCTCCTCGGGGTAGCGGCGGCGTCTCCGATCAGCCGGCTCGCCGCGCTCGAGAAACTCGCGGCGGCGGCGTCGAGTGGTTCGGCAAGTGCGGCCGGACCGTGCCGGCCCGTGCTCGACGCGGAGACTCTCGAGTTCAAAGATATTCTCGTGCGGGCGTGGAACCGCCAGTACGGCTGCATCGGCCTCCGCCGCCTCTTCTTCGAGATGCAGGTGCTGTTCTACCAGTACGCGATGCATGCGCAGGCCACGTCAAAGCAGTCCCGGGCCGGTAACGGTGCCGCCCTCCGTGACGTATGCGGGCTGTGGGCCGCCTGGCGTCTCTCTCTGCAAAAGTGGTCAGCAGCGTTTCTGGCGAAGCTTGGCGCTCGCGAGCAGTCTGCGGATGTTCTCGATGCGTCGACGTTGAGGGCGGACGCGTGTGGCTTGATGCGCCAGCACGCCATTGCTGCCAGTGGTTTGGCGGAGGTGCAAAGGATGGCTCTTCGCGTCATCACAAAGTTGCAGGCTGTCGATGCGAAGGGCTGGTTCGCTGTACCAACATTCGACCTTGTGAACGTCGATTTCACGAGTGTGCGTTACTGGATTTTGAGCCCCGTCTTTGCACACAAGTCGAAGCGAGAGGCCTACCGCTCCCTCTGCCGCACGCTGGAGCGGATGGTGGACAGCTGTGTGCAGAAGTACGGTCCGACACACGCCTTCAGCGATGTCATCACAACAGTGCGGCAGCAGCTCGTTGACGTGGCTCGTGCGGAGGGACTCTTGTAACGCGAAGGCGTCTGTGGAAGGAAAGGAACAAAGAGAACTCATCACCGAGCGCGGCGAGCTAGACCGTGGAAAACACAGAAGGGACGCGTGCGAGAGTCTCACGCACTTGCGATGTCAGCGACGCTCTGGTGGCATACCGTGCGCAGACGCCCGTGTACCCCAGCATGTTCTCTTTCTTTGACGGACAAGGCAGGTCCAGCTGTCTCTTCTCTGTGCTGTACGCTATGCACTACATCGGCGCAGGAAGGGGAGTCAAGCGCAGTGCATTCTATCTGAGGGGCTCTTCAGCGAAAAAAAAAGCAGACCGGAAATAAACGGCAACGTCAGCAGTGGGGGCGACGCGTCCACCACCGTTCAAGCCGTCGCGTCTTGCCCGCTCTGTCTGTGTCTTGTTTTCTCCGGCTCCTCTCCATCCCTGGAAGCGGCGCTGGCACACACGCACACACCAGCACACACGATGAAGGCGGCATCCTTCTCGCCGCCCCTGTTGCATCGTGGATTCCGCAGCAATGCGCGACGAGGAGCGCGCCAAAAAAAAAACACGCATGCAACCATCTCCTCTCTTCTCGATGGTTCTCTTCTCTCCCCGACTCCGACGCCCTCGTCGACCTTGCTGCGCTTTCTCGCACTCTTTCGGTGGTGAACCTTTTACCGCGTGCGCAGTACCAGCCCTTCATTCTTGTGCTCGTGGGATATTGCCATCTGAGCGCTGAATCCTTTACGCCTTTGGCTTCTCGACCGTCACCTCCCCTACCTGCCCCCGTTCAGTTTTAGTTTTTTTTTGTCTTTGGCCTAAGCATCGAGGCTTTCCTCACCGACTCTCTTTACTTCGTTGTAATCACAGCACACGTACACACCGCCATGCTACATATCGACTTTTGCATCGCAGCGGATGTCCAGGCGGCGCTGGAGGAATCGGGCAAGCCCAACACTGCCACGGTGGCCGTGCCCATCATCATTGAAAAGGAGGTGCTCAAGTTGCTGGCGCCGCCAGTGTGCTCCAGCGATGGCGGATTCGAGTATGACCTGAACGCGACGCGTAAGCTTCTGGATGCGAAGGGCGCAACCGCGGCTTACATTGTGGTGCGCACCGCGCCGAGTACGCAGTATGTCGTCATTTACGTGAGCGACGCCACAAGCGCGAAGAATCGTATGCTCTACTCCACTGGATTGTCGCGTGTGGTGGAGGCGACGCCACATGCGCAGAAGCGTACAGTTCAGATCTCCTCCGTTAGCGAGCTGCTGCCGACGCTGTTCGAGGCCGAGTCTAAGAAAGTGAGGGAGGCCTTGATGACCGAGAGTGAACGGCATCACGCCGCGATTGCGCGAATGGAGGTGGCACCGCAGCCGGTGGTGCTCCCCGGCGTGGCCGTCCAAATAACCACGGAAGCTGACGACGTGCTGTCGCAGCTTGCAGGCGGCGCGGTGGAGGTGGCCACGTTCAAGATCGCAGCAGAACAGCTTCAGCTGGACAAGACTGTGGCGCAGCTGAATGGTAACCTCGATCAGGTGAAGTCCATACTGACGGACGCCGACCCCCGCTTCGTGCTGCTGCGCTACCCTTCGCCTAAGACACATCTCGCGGAAGCTGTCATGGTGTACGTGTGCCCGCCTACCTGCAGCCCCAAAATCAAGATTCAGTACGCATCCTCGGCCGCCGCCTTCCGTGAGCAGGCCTTGCGCCACAAGATCCAGCTTGCGCACAAGGTGGAGACGGACACCCCGGCGACGCTTGCGGAGGACGTGCGCAGCGCCTTCGAGCCGTTCCCGCCCGCTGGCGCACGCAAGACTCAGGATCAATCGCCGTCATGTCCCCCGACCTCGTGGGCACCGAAGGGCCACCGCATGCTCATTTGACTCGGGCGACTGCTTCTGCTGCACATCAAAAGCTCCCGGGGTGCGCCGTCCATCTCTGCTCTCCCGATTGGCGCGTCCACCTCCTCTTGTTATATATATATATATCTGTATCTCATCATAGTGCTTCCTCTCCGTGCAGTGACACCGTCCTCCGTTTTCGCCTCCTCTTTCGTCTTTCTTTTTGAGCTTTCTGGTTGTTGTTTTGCGTGTGACGAGCCGTCGAAGAGGATTGCTGGTTCTTGCTCCTTTGTTGAGTGTGCGCCGCTGTGCCTTTTACTGGTGCTGTTGGTGTTGATACGTGTCTTGCTTATTTTTCCCCCTTTTCCGTTACTGCTGTTGGTTGTGTGTTTTTCTTTTTTCGCTGTTGATTCCACTCTCTCACGCTTCACTGTCCTTGGTATCCTCTCAGCCCTAGTTCTGATGAGTCCATTGTGCTCTTCCCTTCGCTATTCCCTTTTCCCTCTTCGTTCGTTGTGCGAGTCCTCAGAGCACCCCGTGGCGCTTCGTTCCGCCTCCTTCGCCGTCGCCGTGTCCGTCCTGGGACCTCTCCGACTGGCAGTGCAGCAGCCTCAGCAGTCGCTGGTTCGCGGACGGACGAGTCATGTTTTTTTTTTCTTTTTTTTTGTTTGCTCTCGGTCATGTCGGTGAATCGTGTGGGCACACTGCATACGTATATCTCCCCTCCTCTCAGCACCTCTGGACCTTGTTGTCTCTCGCCCAAGACGCATGAACAAGAGGAGAACACAGGCATACGGCGACGGCGCATGCTTGGCACCTCTGCCTCCTTTTCTGAGACAGCGGTGCTCTTGTTTCTTTTTCCTCTCCACTCTCTCCCGTTGCTCTCCCCTCCACGGCATTCGCTCCAGCGCTCTCCATCATGCCGAGAGAATGGCGCACTTATGTGTAGCGTCCCCTAGAGATGGTGAGAGGCAAATGCCCACGTGCACATACCCAGTGTGAAAGGGGCGACTTCGGGCAGAGACATCAAGCTCTGCCCCCCCCCCCTCCCACCACACACACACGCACACGCACACATGCGTTCTCTGCTCTCTTCTTCCTGTTGGGAGAGCTTATTTGCTGTGTCGTTGTTGTCGCCTCAAGGCAAGTGCGTGAGTCGGCTAACAGAGGTTTGAGATGGCGAGACGGTCATGGAAGTTGGGTGCTGCGTTGCGCGTGACGCACCTCGGGCTTCTCATTTTATCTGCTCATCCACAATGCACGCCGTCTGCTGCGTGGAGTCGAAGCATCGGGAGCGCGTACGGGAGGAGAGAAGTGGTCACAAGCCAGCATTTCGCCGGTGCGCTTTCCTCAAGTGCGGATTTGCCTGAGAGAGACGAGAGGTTGTGCGCTGCCGACCTTTGCCATTGCCCTTTGGAGGAGGAGACGTGCGAAGATGGAGCGCTATGCTGCAGGGCTGTTTTCTTTTTTTTTTCCATTTTAGCTTCGTTCTCACGGAGGGGAATGAGCGAAGCGAAAAAGAAGGACAGGGAAAAAGGAAACACATCGGCCGGCTTTCACGCCATGGCCATCGGATCAACGACAGTCCCGGAGCTAGATTCGCCTTCCTGCTTCCTTGTCTAGCTTCTCTTCTTTCTCCGCCCTCACCCTCTCTTTTTGGTCCACTAGCTGATCTGCACGACCTCGACTCTTCCTCTGTCTCACGCCCATGCTTGTCTTCGCCGCATAGACCGCCGTCTCTTTGCCACCGCGAAAGCCGACTCGATCTCTCTCTCTGTGTGTCTGTCTGTCTGTCTGCCTCTCCCTCCTCCTTTTTGGCGTCGTGCACGCGCACAGAAGCAGAGGAAGGACGGGCGGCAAATTCAATATACACCCGCTCTGCTGTGCCGGCACACAGCCGCTGCTCCACGAGCGTTGTATCAGCTCCCTCTCTTTTAGCTTTGCCGTTCCTCAGCGCTTCGGATGGAGGCGCCTGCCGAGGTGGACCCGATGGTGGCACTGGTGGCGTCGTGGGACACCTACCTTGTCCCTTCTGCCCAACTAGCCTGCTCAACGAAGGCGTCTGCGCAAGCTCGCGCCGGCGTCGGTCAAAGCACGTGCGCCTTCACTTCTGAGGCATCACCGTTTCGCTATCACCTCACTGATGCATGCCCCATCTTCACTGCCAGCGAGCAAGACAGCAGTGACCAAGTCAGTCCAACGACCTCAGGACCGGACAGCGCGGGCGGCACACCCGCCGATGTGCCCGCTACGCTGTCATCCTCGTCGCTCTTGTGGCTGCTCACACTTGTGAGTCGGAACGTGGAGCTTCTGCGCGCCGCGGCTCACCTCTTTCTGCAGTTCAATGCGCAATTTGCCGCGCTCGTAGAGTCGAACGCGGTGATGGTGAACGCGCTCCGCGCACGCCACCAGCACCAGCTAGACTCCTTGCTTGAGGTGACGGACAATCATGCAGCGACGGATATGATTGTGGACTCTGCCGTCACAGAGCGAGTGGTTCTTCAGCAGCAGCAGGAGCTGGATGCTGCTGAGCGCCGCTGTGCAGAGGCGGAGCAGCGACTGGAGGCGGAGCTGCAAGAGACGTTTTGGCGGTTTCTCACAACTTCGGCTCCGGATGCCGTCGCGGCTGCCAATCGCAAACAGCAGTCGCTTGGCTGGGCAAACGGAGGCGACGGCGCAGGTGCCGGCGGCAGCCCCTATCGTGCCGAGGTCGACGTCAGTCGATTCGCCGAGGTGCGCAAAGTCGCTTCCTCGAACCCGCGCCGTTGCAACACCGCCGTCGCTCCGTTCTCGCCCGTCCGTCTGGTGCCCGTGCGCACCATCAAGCTGAGTAATGAAGTCAGCGATGCGTCCGCGGCTGCCGCGGCGTCTTGGACGCGGTCCCCATCGAAACGATCGCAGGATTCAGCCCTTCAACCCATCATTCTGGATATCTCACCCGTCTCGGCACTGTCGCGCTGTCTCGGGTGCTGCAGCGGCACTCAGCTTGGCGCCATCGCATCGTCTGTTTCGAGTGCGGCAGAGGAGCACCTTCTCCGCCTCGCACACACCCGCCACTCTGTGCTGCTCTTCATCGGCTCCGAGTCCGCCGCGATGGATGTGATGCAGAGCTGCAAGGCGCCGGAGCTGCTGCTGGGAGCTGGGCACAGCTGCCGTGACCGCTTTCAACCCTTGGCAAACCACCCTGTTCTACGGGTTCTGTTCACGACTCGACTGTGGGGTGCCAACGTCGTTCTCTTGTGGAACCCCGCGCAGGACGCTACACTGGCTGCGGCCGCGCAGGCGGTGGTGGAGGACGCGCTGGAGCTGGCGTACGCGTGGGATGCGGACATGTTCTCCGTAGCGGTTTTGGAAGGCGCGCGACTGCCGAGCTACGTGGGGGCCGGCGGCCTCTCCGCTCTGGCGACGGGGGCCTCGTCGACGTCGGCGGCGTTTTTCGCGTCTCAGGCGGTTTCGATGGAGGTCCTGCGTCAGCTGCGCAACGGTGTGACGCGAGAGCTTCTTGACACGGCTGGCACGCGCCGTGCCCGTCGGTGGCAAGGCACGGCGACATGGATGCAACAAGGGATTGGTAGCACAGCTGCTGCCACGGCTGGCACTCACATGTGCCCTCGCGCGGTGGGAGTACTCTACGCCAGCCAATCAGCCCAGCAAGAGCAGGAGAATCAGTTGCAGCATCAGGAGGTGTCGTGCGCCGCCTCATCTGTTCGGCCGAACGCGGCCTCCCCGCTTCGCGGTGACAACTCCATCGTGTCTGTCACGTCATCGTCTTTCTTGTTCTCGCCAACTTCCCCTGCGGGCGCATTCCGCGGCCCGTGCATCACCTTCAATACGCCACTGGCGATTCGTGCCTTTCTTCCGCTGGCAGAAGAGTACTTTATCCCGGAACAGCCGAGCTTGGTGAGGGGGTCCAGTCGCGGCGGGGGCGATTTGCACCGCGGCGTCTCTGAAGTAGCTTCCTCGACCACCCTTTACCAAGAGGGAGGCGGTGTGCGTGGTCTGCTGCGCCGGCCAGCCTCGGCGACGGCCACGGAAGACGACGACGCCTCCTTCAGCAGCGAGAAAGATGCGCGCTTCTCGCCAGCGAGCTTGAGTGCTACCTCCGCACCCGCTTCATCTCCTGCTATCGATGCAATGAGACCCAGCGGCAGCGGTGTCGAGGCAGGACTGCATCGTCAACCGGAGATGACTCTAGAGTCGCTGATCCAGTACGCCTTTGGGGACCTGGCCGAAATCCTCTAGGACCTGCAAGCGTCTGTTACTCTGCGTCGCGGACCAAAACACTTTACGCGGATAGTTTACAACGGTCTTCATAGCCATCTGATGATGAGCACGTACTTGACGGCACAACAGCGCTGCAATCCGTGAACGCGTTGGACTGCGCTGTGGATATTGTTGCACGAGCGGCGATGCCGCAACTGCGCGTGCGTGCGCTCGGGTAGTGGTGCTCGCTGGGTTGCGTGCAAATCTTATTTGCGCATTTTTATATCGCTCTCCTTGCTTCTGCTGTTGCACGTGGGAGGACTGCAAAAGTCTTCTGGTGAGGCAGCGACACGGGGTAAAGGCAGCCTCGTTGGCGCGCTCCCGCGCTCACCCCCTGTGGCTGCTTCTCCGACGCGCCTCACGCGTCTTGACGGTGTCGACGCAGTGATGCGGAAGCGCTTGCGCAACGGAGCACGAAAGTGTCGCGGCCCTCTGGTCGTGTGCGCCTGAAGGTTTCGTGTGGGCATCTTTTTATTTTAGCTGTGACACAGGCGCTGTCAGGAGCGTCGTGTCGTCGACGCTTCTCGCTCTCGCTCCCGATTATCCTACTCTCTCTGTTCCTGTGTTTTCCGCGCTCCCATGATCCCTGCGGCGGCGCAGAAGCAACTCAGCAAAGGGCAGAGAGTGTGTGTGCGCGCGTGTCGGTGTTGCACCTTCGCGCACGCACCGCCGTATCGTCGTTCTTTTCTTTGCTGTGCTTTTTCTGTCTTAGCATGCTCGTTCTGCGCGCTTTCGTTTTCACCTCTCCGACGCCCCGATGACGAGGTGGACACTCCTCTCGCTGCGGGCTATCTCAGGGCCCAGTACCGCCACACTATGGGGAGGGGGGAGCCAAGCAGCCCCTCCGCCCTCTCCGCGCCAAATGCCGAACCCTCTCTGGGGGCGCCACGGCCAGGTGCCTACGGCGCATGGAGCGGCCAGAGCGATTTAGTGCCACCGTGAGGTTGGCATTCAAGTCCTGGACGGTGTGGCCTCGGGGCGACCGGCGCCAGTGAACAAGTCTACGCCTTTCATATGATTCGGCAGGGTGTTGGCGCGGTTTGAGCGTGCTTTACCCGACCCTCACGCTGCACATAGGGATGAAGGGCGCCTGGGCTACCCTGATGGGGATGCGCCAGGGGATGGCAGCCTGCATGATGGGGAGCGGCTGTGAGGCCACCTGCCGAGCGGGGTTGGGTAGGCAGAGTTCGAGGCAGAGGAGCCGTGCTCGCAAGGCTGAGTCGGTGCATCGCTGGCGCGCGCGCGTCTAGCGTTGCCTGGCCCCATCGCAATGGGGGGGGGGCGTGTGACACAGGACCATTTGTAGGGGGAGGGAGCTGGGGGGCTGAGCGGAGTGTGACCTCGTGCTGCACGGCAGAGAAACGGATGCGTGGTACACTGCACCGCCCCCTCCCTTCACTCTCCACACAACAAAAGGAAGAACAACACGTTTTCAAAGAAAAACTTAATAGCCCCCCAAAAGACGACACCAGCAGCTCTCCCTCTCATGCACTGTCGTGTATGCGGCTGGCCGGACCCTCACCTTCTTCTCCCTTCCTCCTGTTTTTTTCTTTGTTTTGCTTGTTCTCTTGCGTGACGGGCGGTGTGAAGCTGGTGCTCATCATTGGCGCCGCTTTCGCACATCTGTCTGCCTGCGCACGTGTACGCGGACTTCACTGCCTGCTTGCAAGGCGGGTGAAAGGAACAGCGGTACAAACGGATAGGCGAGCAAAGGTATTGAGTCGGACTTGGCTGTCGCCCGATGAGATGAGCGAGATGCAGGAGGCGCTCAAGAAGAAGGAAGCTTGGGATCGCCATCTTGAGTCGACGTTGCTGCAACTGAGTTATTTCTACACCAGCCGCATCGAGCCGGTAGAGGCCTCCTACAACTACAATGTGTTCCGTCCCACGTGGTTCGCTGAGTCGATCAAGCAGAAAATGCCGTTCGTGACGTTTCTCGGGCCTTTCTCATCCGGCAAGTCTTCCTTCCTCAACTACCTGCTGCAGGGCGATTATCTCATGACAGGACCGCAGCCCGTTACTGACAAGTTCACCGTCGTCATGTATGGCGAGCAGTTCCAGCAGATCCCAGGTCGTGTGCTCATGGCAGACAGCCGACTGCCCTACCGCGGTCTCTCGCAGTTCGGCGACGCGTTTGCGGAGTTCTTCGCCGGTGTGGTGGTACCTCACCCAATACTGCGCTGCGTCTCGTTCATCGACACTCCTGGCATCCTTGAAGCTTCTGGCGATATGCACTCCCGCCGATACGACTACATCGAGGTGTGCCGATGGTTTGTTGAAAAGAGCGACCTCGTCTTCTTCTTGTTTGACCCGACAAAACTGGACGCCGGGCCAGAACTACGGCAAGTGTTCAGCAAGGCGCTCCTCCACGAGGAGAGCAAGATACGCATCGTTATGAACAAGGCCGACTCAGTGAGGGCACAAGAGCTGATGCGAGTGTACGGCTCCTTGTACTGGAACTTGTCGAACTTGGTCCACTCAACGGAGCCTCCGCGGCTGTACGTGTCCAGCTTCTGGGATAAACCGTACCACGACGGCACCGACCACGCGCTCTTTGAGAAGGAGAAAGAGGATTTGCTGTACGAGCTAATCGTCACGATCCCGCTGCAGTCGCTCGATCGCCGCGTCACGTCCATGATGCGACGCGCGAGTGACGTGCTGCTGTTCGCGCTCATCTGCGCCAGCTACCGAACCCGCTTACCGGCTGTCTTTGGCAAAAACAAGGCGAAAGAGCGCTTCTATGAGGAGTACGAGACCATCGTAAAGGACCTGGCTTCGCGCTACCACACCAGCGAGAACAGTTTTCCCACATGCGCGGATGTGCGCGCCTTCCTGACCAGGGTCGACTCGAAGGACTTCCCTGACATCGAGAAGCTGGAGAAGCGCGGGTGGATCAAGTTGCTCAAGAGCACCATCGACGTAGACCTCCCACGTCTGCTCCAGCCGCTCAAGGAATACTCGATGAGCGACCCGCGGGAGCAACGCGACGCCATTAAGCTTCAGCGCAAGTATATGCAACAGCGAGCCAGTGCAGCGCCTCCGGCTAGGGCAGCTACCGTAGCAAGCCTTGGGGGCAATGACCCACCTAGCGCCACCCCGAAAGCCGTGGTGTCACCGCCCCCTGCAGCAGCACCTGCTGCAGGCAGTGTCTCGTCTACCACCGACACGCAGGCGCAGATGTTAACGATGATGCTGCAGATGCTGGCCGCGCAGCAGCAGCAGCAGCAGGCTAGTAGCCCCTCGACTGGTCAGGCAAGCCCTGGCGCAGCAACGACGGCCTCGAATGACCAGATGGAGCTCACAATGCAAAGTATAATGGCCATGCTGCAGCAGCAGATGCAACAGCAACAGTCCCAACAACAACAGCGGTAGGGGAGAGAAACGAGAGAGGCAACCCCCTTACCGCGTGACGTCCACAAAAAAGAAACAAGCCGCTGACCAAAAGCGTGTGCCATAAAGGAAGGATAGGGCAGGGATCGGTGAAGCAGGGAAGCGATTACGAGTTGCAACTTCTTGTTTTGTCTTTGACGATACAGTGACGATGTGGACTTGTTTCGATCTTCTTCGACCTCTTGGCCTCAGCGGTCTCGCCCTTCCGTCTCGCTTTCTCGGTACCATAAAAAAATCAGCGATAGTGCTGCTTGCGCATGTTTATGCTCGATGGCCGTTTGTCGTGCGCGTGCGGGGTCTGGTGGGGGTGGGGAGGGGGATTCGGGCCTTCTTCTTATAGGCGTTACATGCTTCCGTCGACCCCTTCCCCGCGTAGAGGGCCGCCGTCTCCGGCTGCAGACGCACGTATGCCATGGGAGCATCGATGCAGTTTTCTTTCCCTGTGTGTGTGTGTGTGTGTGTGTGTGTGTCTGTATGCGTGCGCCCGTTTCGGCGGATTGGGGCATCAACTCGATCGGTGGCTTCCTCACCTGGCTTCCGTTTTTCCCTGTGGGGTGAATTTTGTGTGGCTCAGATGACTCCATCGTGCACAAACACACACACACACACACGCACATCTATGTGTTCATGATTCACCTTTTGCATGTTGCTTCATTTTTTTTTGTTGTTGTTTTGCTGTGGTGCTTCTATCTTTTTTTTTCCTCTGTCCTCATCCCCGCACTCTGCAAAAGCGTGTGTGCGTGTGCCGGTGGGGTGGGGGAGGGCGCTCCTTAGGCCCCGTCAAGCGCATCACCTCAACACCGAAAGTGGGCAATGTGGAGCATAGCGAAAGAAAAGAGGGCGGCAATTATGTCTTTGATCACCATCATCACTTCGCTCATTTGATTCCGGTCGACGCGCGTTGCATCTACGGGTAATGAGCCCTCCGCCCTCCGCCCTCCCCCTCCCAATCTCGCCATCACGTCGCATTGCCTCAGCTCTGCGAATGGCAGCGAAGTCTGCCGCCATGTGACACATGCTCTCGTGGGTGAAAACTCACATGCTCTTGCACCCCGCCCTCCATCGTCTTGCGTTGCTTTTCTTTTTGTATTGTGGCAAATCTTGCACATTGCCTACAGCGCACCTCATGGCCCTCAAGCGCGTGCGCGAAGAGGCTGCCGAGAACGGCGAGGCCGGCCTCGGCGACACACTGGTCTCCCAACTCCCGAAGAAGCGTCCTGAGGTGGCTGTCTGCACCTCCAGCTCCGCATTGAGCCCTTTCACGCGGCAACCCTTCTCAGCCCGCTACCGTCAGCTGTTGCAGTCGCGTCAGCGACTTCCTGTGTTCGAGAAGCGCCACCTTATACAGGAGACGGTGCGAACCAACTCTGTCACGTTGCTCGTGGGCGAGACGGGCAGCGGCAAGACGACGCAGGTTCCTCACTTTCTTGCGGAGCTGCAGGACACCTTCACCGGCGTCATCGCATGTACGCAGCCACGTCGTATCGCGGCCATCTCCGTTGCCACTCGCGTGGCCGAAGAAATGGACGTGCCCCTCGGTGCGCATGTCGGCTACCACGTCCGCTTCGACTCGCGCCAGTGCGACGCCACGCGGGTGCTCTACATGACGGATGGCATGCTGCTCCGTGAAGCGTTCACAGATTCGGACCTCCAAAAATACAGTGTTGTGGTGGTGGACGAGGCGCACGAGCGGACGATCGACACGGATGTGGTTCTCGGCCTCCTGAAGCGACTCCTCACACGGCGTCCGCTTTTCCGACTGGTGGTCATGTCGGCCACGCTGGACGTGGCAAAGATTCAGTCCTACTTCCCCGGTGCGCCCCTCGTGCACGTCTCGGGGCGCATGCACGACGTGGACGTCTTGTACATGCCACATCCGGTGCGCGATTACGTGGAGGCGACTGTGTCGTGCGTGCTTCAGCTACATGAGCGCGAGCCGGCCGGGGATATCCTCTGCTTCTTGACTGGCGAGGCGGAGATTGAGCGGGCTGTCGCGGCACTTCACCAGGCCCTCGGCTCGAGCTCTGCGGCCGCCTCCAAGGAGCAAGAAGCGCCGGTGCAGGGGCGCGGAAAGGACTTGACGCTTTTCAATACGCCGGCGGACGACCTGGCGCGGCCGACGGAGGTGGTGGTGCTGCCTCTCTACGGTTCTCTTAGCCTCCAGGAGCAGCAGAAGGTGTTTGCCACCTATCCCCCCAACACGCGCAAGATTGTCGTGGCCACGAACATTGCCGAGACGTCCGTCACCATTGACGGCATTGTCTACGTTGTGGACTGCGGGTATCAGAAGCAGAGCTTGTACAACTCCGAGGCACGCGTGGACTACTTGCTGCCGGCGGTTATTAGCAAGGCCTCCGCCGAACAGCGCAAGGGTCGCGCTGGTCGTACGCGGCCTGGCAAGTGCTTCCGCCTCTTCACGTCGGCCGACTTTGCCACTTTTCCCGATCAAACGCATCCGGAGATACTACGCACGAACATTGTGAACACCGTGCTGCTGCTGCTCACGCTTGGCGTCGCTAACCCGTGTGAGTTCCCCTTCATCGACCCGCCCTCGGACCAGGGCATGAGCGACGCCTTCTACCAGCTCTTGTACTTCGGCGCCGTGGATGACGGGCTTCAGCTCACGGACTTTGGCCGACGCATGGCCGTATTCCCTGTGGATGTCTGCTTGGCACGAATGCTGCTCATGGCCCCCAAGCACGGGTGCGGTGCCGACGCCGCGGTGGTGGCGGCGATGCTGGAGGCTGGAAACGCGTTCAGCCGCCCGCCATCGCGGTTGGCCGAGGCTCGCGAGGCGCACGCGCGCTTCGACGACGCCGACGGCGACCACGTTGTGCTCTTTCGCGTCTTTCACGCGTACTTCAAGAACCAGCAGAACGGCAAACGCTTCTGCTACGAGAACTACCTACGACACCAGACCCTACAGCAAGCGGTGCAGGTGTACAACCAGCTGCGGCGGTTAATGAGCCAACTCACGATACCAGTGCAGTCCACCTACATCCCGGAGCGCGAGTACGTGGACACGGTGGCGCTCCGCAAGGCCGTGCTGGAGGGATTCTTCACACAGGTCGCCTTCTTGACTCCCGTGGCACCCATCACCCATACAGCTGGAGCGGACCCGACGACGCGCGTCTACCGCACCGTCCGGGACGCCTTGAGTGTGACGCTGCATCGTCAGTCCGTGCTTGCGGCGACGCACAAGTCACGCGCGCTTCCGACCTGGATCGTGTTTGACCGTCTGGAAGTGCAAGGGGACTCCGGGACGTTTATCCGAACCGCCTCAGCAGTGGAGGTGGGCTGGCTGCTGGACGTCAGTGACTTCTACACGGACCTCAGCGAAATCCCAGACGGCGAGATTGCGCAGGTGCTGCGCCGTGCTCGTGAGGCGGAAAGTAGCGTACACGCGGGCAAAGCCGAGCGCGAGAGTGTGTAGCGCGGCGCCGGAGACCGCAGCGGCGTGCTTGCCATTTTCGAGCCCCGTTCCTTAACCGTGTTCCATGGCCGCGAACGATGGGAGGACTCCTACTCGCTGATTCCCCTTCATCGCTTTAAAAAGGATTCATTTCGACGCTGTCGCCCGTTCCACGGAGCAGATGTCGCGCGCACCAGAGTAGACAAACAAAGGCCCCCTATGGAACAGGCGCCCTTTTTGCGTGGCTGTTTCCTGGCGGTTGCTCAACTGACATCCATGCTTGTCGTCGATGCAGCAGGCTCAGCGGTGCAGGGCATGAGCGCTGCCGGCCGTGCTGAGTAGACCGCACATGGGGTATAGGGGCGGATAAATGCGCAAACGCTGCAAAACATCCTCCTCCGCCTTCCTCCCCTCCCCTCCCTTCCCCTCGTTCACGCTCTGTGTCCACTTCTGCGTCCTGTCGCCTTCATGCTTTCATGCGTTTTCCCTTTTTTCCTTTTCGTGTGCGTGCTCATGATCCCTGTTAACTGCAATGCAGTCGTCGCAGCTTGCGGGCACGAACGCACATACATACGCCTGCACACACACACACACACTGCCGTTGCACGGAACGGAGGAGGCGAGGAAGAGAGTGAGAGAGAGACGGCCGTCCCCTCACCTCCTGCCACCTGTCGTACAAAACGCGAATCCGCAAAAACAAAATCACATAAACGCGGGTGCGACTCACGGAACATCACTGCGACGTGAATCGCTGGAGGTGGCATCGAGCAGTGCCCGTGTTTCCCTGACGCGAGCAAGCAACCACCTCTTGCATGTGTCCCCATATTGACAGGCCTGTACGTTGCTACAGAGAGAACGAGAAACCACGCGTAGTAGAGATGCATATTCACATAGACGTACCCAAGGATAGATTGCCCTTTTTCTTTTTTTTACAAATCGTCCTGTATCTCAGCGCGCCGTCATGAGCAGTGCTTCACCGCCTCCACCGCAGCGCGGCGATGCTGTACAAGTACAGCTCGTGAACGCAGACGGCAGCACCATCGCGCAGCGTCCCATCCATATTGAGGAGCTGTTGCAGCAGAAGGATCACACCGTGGATATCGGCGCTGGAATTGCCCTGCGCCTCGAGGCGCTGAATGCCGAGCAGGACTACAGCGACGACAACGACACCAGCGCACCCGACGACTCTGCTGACGACGAAGAGGGGACCACAGGCTCTGTCGAGGGTGCCGGAGCTCGAGAAGAGCCCGCCTCCGCTGCTGCCCCACCTCCCGGCACGCGGGCCACCATGGACTGGTACGACGTGCTGGACGCGCTACGCCGCGAGCAGCTCGATGTCAAGCGCAACGCGGCTGAGGTGGGCGACGCCATGAGAAAGTCGGGTGAGGGCGAAGGCCGCCTTGTCACGCGGCACCTCAATGAGTTGCGCAGTGCAGCCACGCCGCTGAAATGGTTTTCCAATGCAGCGGGCCTCGAGGGCAAGGCCATCGCCGCAGATGATGCCGCCGGGAGCGTGCCGCCACCAGGCGCGTCTCGGCGTGAGGTGTGGGCCTCTCTGGCACCGGCGAAGAAAAACGCGCATCCGCACAACTACAAGCTTCTCCGCTACGTCTCTTATATGCCGGTGCTAGACTACCGGCGATTTCGCCCCACCGCCCTCACCTTTCACGCAGCGGCGTCGTACTTGAGCCGCAAAGATCGCGGCCAACGCCTGCTCGTCTACGGCGGCGTTTCCTTTGGCGCCCGCACCGTGGAGCATGAGCTGTACGAATTTTCTATGCTGACGGGCAACTGGCGCCGCATCGAGGGACGACAGCTCGTCCCGGCCGGCCACTACGGTCACACAATGACAGTGGTCGAGTCGTTTGACCGCGTCGTGGTGGTGGGCGGCATCGGGCCCGGCGGTGCGGCGGTTTCAAGGGAGAAGAGGCAGGCGTGGGGCACCGATCCGCTGTGCGCGCCGCGGTATCGATGCCTGTGCCCACTCCTGCATTGTCGTACCGAGCAAGCGGCGACTACGTTGGCACGCGCGGGTGGGACTGCTGCGCCGCTGCCCCTCTCTGTCTCACCTGTCTCGACCGGCTTTGTATCTCTGCTCTTCGACATGAACCTGAGTGATCAGACGTGGCGTGCCATCCAACCCGCCACCCAGTTTCCGCTGGCGTATCATACCACCGTGCACTTTGGCAAGGAGCTTTTTGTCTTTGGTGGGCTGACAGATGATCTGCGGGTGTCGGGGCAGCTGCTTGCCATCAACTCCGCCACGTACGCGGTTCGCCGCATCCAAACAAGCGCTGGCTCGTCCAGTCGAGGCCGACAGGGGGTGGCACCGGGTGATGGGGCGGGGGAGGCGCACAGTGGCAGCGACCTGGATGAGTGCGAGGCTGCGGGGCCGGGGCCGCGCTTTCTGCATACGGCAGTACGGTACGGCCCATACATGATTGTCTACGGCGGCTACGACGCGCAGAATGAGGTGCTTGGTGACTGCTGGGCGTTTGACATGGCAAATGAGCGGTGGGAGCAGCTGCGGTGTCGCGGCGAGGCGGCCGGCCGTGCAGGACACGAGTGCTGTGTCGTTGGCTCCCGCATGCTCGTCACAGGCGGCTTTGAGTCGTCGCTCGATGAAGTCGGCATAGCAGCGTCGCCAGTAACGACAGTGATGGAACTGAACCTTGTGCCGACAGTGCACGGGGAGCACATGTGGCGTTCTGAAGTCGGCATCCACCCGCCCTTGCCGCCGCTCGCCTTCACGCGGTGCGCACCGTGCGGCGACGAGCACTCGTTCCTTCTCTTTGGCGGGCTGACAAAGCTGGCGCGACACCGCAGCCGGTCCCGATCGGTTGGCAAGCGCTCCGCCTCCGCGAAACGCTGTGCGGCGGCCTCCACCGAGGAAGAGAGCGACGTGGACGTGGACAGCCACCCCGCCTCCCACAAGGTGTCAGAGCGCGGGGCGTCTTTGGCGGCGCGCAACGGACTTTGGAAGAGGCTTGCACCGTTCGACGACGGTCTTGTTTTGACTTTCCCAGAAAAGCGGCAGCGCAGCAAGGGGGCCAAGGACGAGCCGGTGGTGAACGCGCTCGGCATCGAAGTCGTCCCTGACGAACTGCCGGAGCACTTCAAGACCTTTGTGCGCCGGCAGGAGGACTTTGTGAGGAAAAAGGACGCCGCAGCCGCAGAGACGATTCGCAAGACGACGCTGGAGGAACAAGAGGAAATGGAGCCGATGCTGTACCTCACGGATGACGAGATCGAGTTGCTCCTGCACCGGAGCGAGGAGTGCTGCGTTGCGTTCGCGGAGCGCTACAAGATGAACACGCTGCCAAGCAATGTGCCGGACCGTGAAGAGCGCGTGCACCTGATTGAGGAGTGCATTTCCGAGAGTCGCCAGGTGCGGGATGTCATGCGCTCTATGAAGGGTTCGGTGCCGGGCGTCACCGCCGTCAAGTCGAAGACGCACCGCAAGCGTGCTGGGCAGAAGTTCGAGGACTACGCTGCCGCAAAACCCTTCCGCCGCGTTGTGGTGATGCACCTGCTGGAGAGCATCAACCAACACCTGTCACGCATGCATCGACTCAACAAGGCGCTGCGGACGGTGGACTGGCCTGAAAAAGAGGGGTTCCTCGCGGCCGTGGGCGACATGCAGAACTCCGTCCACGCCGTGTCGCGCGCCATCAATGGCGTCCTCAACAAATACATCCAGCAGCGAGTGGAGTCCCTTATGAAGGGAGTGGACAAGCACAAGGAGGTGATGCGGCTGCTTACGCAGGTGGTGGAGAAGAACCTGCACGACAAGATATGGGGCATCGAGGCTGCGCGAGATGAGAAGCGACAAAAACACCAGCGCGCCCGTGCCGCCGTGGAGACTCCTGGTCAGCCGACGGCTGCGGCGACGCAGGCCGCGAGACAGCGACGCACGCCATCGGCTGCTGCGCGTAGTGGAAGCTCATCTCCGGCCGCGAGACGAGGTCACACCGTCCGCAGCCGCTCGCTTGGTGGCGGCTACCACGCCGATGAGAGTAAAGCTGTGGTACACATGATGGACAGGGAGTGGCACGACCTGCTGAACCGCGCCCGCATGGTGGAGAAGTGCGCCGGCCGTCTGCGCCACTACTGCGAGGAAGGCGCGGTGACCAGCGACACAGCGCCGCTGTCAGCTCTGCCACCACCACCAGCACCGCCGCCGCAGCAGCCATCCGTCGAGGGCCCCCTTTCGTTGCCTCTTGCCCCGCAGCAGACACCTTCGTTGATGATACAAGTCCAGCCCTCTCTGCAGGCGCCTACGCTGGCGCCAGGTGGCTCGATGGCGCCGCCGGTTTGCCTGCCCACCGGCGTGCCGCTTGCGGGCTTGCTGACGAGTGAGGCTCCAGTGGTTCCACCTGTGGCAGCCCCCGCGTCGACTGCGGGTGAGGCTGGTGCGGCTCGACCGCGCGAGATCATTATTCAGCGCTCGAACGAGCTGCGAATGACGACGGCGACGGTAGCGGAGGAGGTGCGCAAAGCAGCTCTGGACTTTCAAGCAGCGCTTACCCAGGCGGCTGCAGCGTTGCCACCGACGAGTTCCGCAAACGCACTGTCGGCGACGACGACGGTGAGCCACCCCACAGCTGCACCACCGCGGACGACATTAGGCGCCGATGTCGTCGCCCACACCACTCCGGCTCCGCAACTGCCGGTCCCCGCCGTTATGTCATCGCACACGACAACGGCGGCGGCGACCCCTGGACCCACGCTGCCTTTCCGATCATCTCCGTCGGGCGCCAGCTCCTCTTCGTCGTCGGGATCGTCGCGGTCGTCGTCGTCTTCGGGGTCGTCGGGACCGGCAGCCGCCGCCGTGAAGCGCGGTCCGTCGTTGCAGCTGCCTTCAGTAGGCCACTTACCATCCGCCATGGCGGCGCCGCTGGAGTCGACGGGGTTCGTGCAACTGCAGCAGCCAGTGACGGCGTCCTTGGGGGCGAGCACAGAGGCACCGCTTGCGAATGTGCAGCAGCCCCAACTCACTCTGGCGGCAACGTCTTCGCACGATGGCGCAACCGGCGCTTCCCATGGTAGCCGCAATGCAAACACAACCTCTGCTGAGCCGGCGCAAGTCTCCACAGTTCAGGGGCATGCGGTGTACCTGAGCGCGCTGCGCCCCATTCTCGCAGCGAAGGAGTCCCTCCAGCAGCTCCAAGACAAGGTGGCTCTGATACGCCTGAACGAGTGGGACGCCAGCGACCTCGCCGGCGCGCCGCAGGATGTGAAGGTGGAAAAGCTCTACAGGCGTCTCAGCAAATTGCTGACGGGAGTGGCGCAGTCTGTCACGGCCACCTTCCTGGCCAAGGCTGGTGCGAGGCCACCTCGTCTCCGCCCCGCTCCCGTTTCTGTCGGGCCGCCGCCGCACCGGTCAAGGGGCAAGAAGTCGACGGGCAAGGCAAGGACCAGCGGCCCGTCCACAAAGCGTGCCACGCAGTCGAAGTCGCTCACCTCGGTGGCGGAGGCGTGCGCGACCCCTGCATCCGCGGTCTTTTCGCAGGCGTTGTTCTCCAGCGCGGGAGGCGACAAGGGAGATTCTTCTCGCAAGGGCGACGGCGCGGCAGCGTGGACGCTGCCCAGCGCCGCCGACGGCAATGTGGGGGACGCCCTGAGGCTGATGCCGCTTCCTCCGCCCGCCCACAACCAGGTCGATGACGCTGATGACGGATGGCTGTCGAAGCGTTCTCGCCCCACCTATGACGAGGCAGCTGGTGTACCTCTGGTCTCACATGAGGCGCTCCTGCGGGATGTCCGGCCAGCGGTTGTGCCTGCCGCTGCCGCATTCACCAGTGCAGCCGGGCCATCCGCCGTCGAGGTGCACGCGGTGTACCCGGACGCACGCACGGTGCCGAATGCCAGCGCCACTAGCCTTTTGTGCGGCAGCGTGGCTCCACCGGCCATAGCGGCGGGTCCGTGGGCACCCACGGTCAGCTCAGGGCAGACAAGCGGAACGGCGCCTGTTGCTACGGCGGCGCCTGTCGTGGCGCTGAGCGTCGTGCCAAAGGTTGTAATGCCGGCAGGAGCGAATGACGTGAGCACCGACGAGTCTGGGGCGGCCTACACGACACAATCGCCACTGCGGCGCAGGCGCTCTACGATTGCAGATCTCGCGCAGCTGCGTCACCTCTCCCAGAGCCGGCTGGATGACGGCAGTTTCGGTGGTGGAACAACCAGCAGCGGCGACGGCGTAGACCCTGTGACTCGCGATCCGGTCACAAATATCACGAGGGGCAACTTTGTCGTGAACGCCGAGTACCTTTCTCGTGTGGCGCCGCATGCGTTGCTGGCGGCGACCACTGCCGAGATAAAGCTGCAGGGGGGTGCCGGTGGCATGCAGCAGGCGTGGTCGGACATCGATGAGGACTATTTCTACTTTGGCCGGCCTGTAGGGAAGCGCGTGGCGACTGCCGAAACGGTGGTGTCCGGCCCTCCCTACATCTCTAACCGTCCGCGTGGTGGTGTGGGCGTGTCGCCGCCCGTGGGAACGGTGGTGGGCTCGCCGCGTGTGAATGCGGAGTTAGCGGCTTCGTCAATGCGCGGCATCCCCGGCGTCACTCCTGCGTCGACGACACTGGGCACGCGCTCCTCTAGGGCGCGGGACAGCAGCAGCGGTCGTCGCGTGTCGGATCACTACCTGTCATCGACAGCGTCGCAGTTGCTGAAGTTGCACGCAGCGCGACCAGTCGTACGCAAAAGCGGCACGAAGCACAGCTTCTTCACCCCCGGGGAGCTGCATCTGATGCAAGCCCGCGAGCGGTTGCGGTCAAAGTCGTCCATGTGATTGACACGCAAGCGCATGCTGCTTTTCGGCGCGAGACAGCCTCTGCGGGATATCTCCACATGCCCATCAAGGCTGTGCCAGCGTTTATGTTGATATGCGCTCGTCAGCAACTTTCTGATACGTTTCTGCGCAGACCCGTTCGCGCGAGAGAGAAAGCGACGATGCGGGGCGCACAAAGGCACGCACCTGAGTACGTTTCAAGGGGCGGTCCGAAGTGCGCTGCCGTGGTTGTGGCCGCTGACGCACAGCCAATAGAAAATAGATGCAGAGTGGATGTGATAAATGAAATCGTCGCTAAAGCACGTTTGACGGCGACTTGCGCGCTTGCCTTGCTTTGCCGGTGCTTGGGTGCTCTGCCTTTTATTCCGGCTCCACGCAGAGGAGCACCGAAGTCGTATACAGCTGCTTCTCCGCCACCTCTCGCATCTCGACGGATATAGACGGCGTGTGTGTGTGTGTGGGTGCTTGTAGGCGTGACCGCAAAGGCGCATTGCTCTAACACGAGGAAACGTCTCCTTCGGTTTCGTCTGATCTTCGTATTATATATATCTGTGCACAACGCGCGTGTTTGCTTGCCTCTGGGGGTGTGCTGGGAGGTATATCGCATGTGTGTCTGTGTGTGTGTCGTCTCCTCTTAGCTCCGTCCATGAAGCGAACAAAGCACACGGAGCAGGAAACAGACGTCAAGTGCGTGCGGAAAAAAAAACGAGAGACGCAGCAGCGGACGGTAAAGTCTGTCGATGGCATCGTACACCAAGAGTGGTGCTGGCGGGAGTGGGATAGTAGACGCGCATCGGCTTTTCTCTCTCAGTGTTGCATGGCTCGCCTGTGAGCAAAAGTTCACGGGGCGCTGGCTGGTTCCTTGTTTTCTGCGGGCAGCATGGCGCTTCCCACGACCTGCACCAGCCCTTTCGGTATGTGCACGCTGTTTCGCTCGCGATCTCGGCTTTCCTTTCGTCCCTTCTCTCCCTTCCGCTTCCCTCTCCTCTATTTGGCCTGCGCGCCCCTCCGCCTTCCTCTTTCGACCTTCACGACCCCCGCCGTCCTGGCCACCCCGCACATTCGTTTTACATTCTCATCGCATCCGACACAGAGATACAAACGCAAGGAAATAAACGTTTTTCAGGGCCGCTTCTCGTCAGATTCGCCACGCTGCTGGGTGGCAGAAGCAACGCCATAGCGAAGCAGCACCCACGCCCCGCACGGATCCACAAGCACCGTTGTTTTCTTTTTGACTTCCTCACCCTACCCCTCTCGGGGCCTTGAAAAGGTTTTGCACGTGAGTCTGTGGACGGCTTTCGTCTTCGTCTTTCTCACGCCCATTTTGATAGCCCCCTCCTCCAGTAGCGGACGCTCTCACACACCTGTCTTCCTCTTCCTAGGCGCCGCCACTACAAGCAAAAACGAAAGACGAACTGCTTTTTATTTTTTTTTTGCGCCTTGTCTCTTCGAAGCGAGCGCTCATCCGACGTGGTGGCAGCCACACACACACACACACACGAAGAACGAAGGGGAGAACAGTAAGCGGAAAAGGAAGTCGGACAGGAGCAACAATACAAAAAAAGCGAGCCTTGACCCTCGTGCATCCTTTCCATCGGACGCAGCCGCTGTCCCCCCCCCCTACACACACGCACACGTACCACCACTCTCCATTCTCCGTCATCACAGCTTTCCTGTGATCCGCTCACGCTGATTCAGAAGGTGCAGCGTCCGGCAACGCACAAGCAACAAGGAAGAGGAGAACAGACCGTACACCGTCGCACAAGATTCGCAGATCTGCGCCGGAACGACAACAAAAGCAAAACGACAGAGCAAAAAAAAAGTAAGCGGGTAGTCGAGTCTCTTCAACGCGACGACCCAAAGCGCACGGGCGCAACAGACGGACACACAGCGATACCCTCGCGCCTCCATTGCGCTGTTTTTTTTTTTTTCGTGCCGGCTCTTTTCGTGCTCTTCGTTGTCGGTTTCTTGTGTTGCCGTACGTGCTTCAGCACGCTTTTTCGTGCTGCGTGTGCGTGCGCGTGTGTCTCGTTGTCGCTCCTTTTCGGTGTTCCAGCTGTTTCTCAAACGATCCCGTAAGTTTGCCACAGTGCGTGCCTCGACCGGCTGATCCCCGCACCTGCTTTTTTTTTTTCGCTGTTGTTCTCCTTCCAGGGTGGAACGTTTCGGCCAGGGAGGCGAGCTCAGAGTGGTCGGGGTGGCTGCTTTGCAGGTATCCCCTCCCTCCTTTTTCTTCTCTTCTTCTTTTGCCTCTTCCCAGAGCTCCTCCTCGCTCGTACAAGTATCATTATTGTGTATTTCTTTTTTTTTCTGGTTGCTGCCACTTCTGCTTCGTTGGTGCTCTTGGTTTTCGGCATACACGCGATTCGCCTCCCTCATCTTCTCTCCTTGTTGGTTCGTTCTTCTGGGTTTGCTGTCTTTATTTTTCCTTGTGTGTGTGTGTGAGTGTGAAGAGGGAGCGGAGGGGGATCACGGTTTGCCGTCGCCGCATACATCTCTCGTGCACTCGTTCTCAATACGAACGCGTGGAAGTGTAATTTCCAGGCTTTGAACACGTGATATAGGGCCGCGTTACCGGTGGCCAACAAGTAGAGAGGAAGGGGGCCCAGACCGTGGCCAAGGTGACGAACACGCAACTTCAAGTCTCTGCACTCCCCACTCCCGCAACACCCGCGGACCCGAACTCCGTTTTGGTGGTAGGGCAGAAGGAGACTTCTCCTATCCGTTCGTGCCATTCATACGCAACTGTCGCCTCCGTACGAGCATTCGTGCAGAGAGGGAGTGCACAAGCGGGGCACTGCACATCACGGTGAGCGGACCTCTTCTGTTCTATCCGGGCCGGAAGCTCAACCAGAGCAGGGCCGCCCCTTGGCGGTGTACCCGCGCTTCTTCTTTCACCCTTTTCCTCCTCTTCCCTCTTCTCACGCTTCTTTCTTCTCCGGATCGTTCTCAACTTTTTTCTTTCCTTTTCGCTGTTCCTGTGGGCCCATTTGCTTGTGTGTGTGTGTGCGTGCGCGCACTCGTAGGAGGATCTGCACGTGTGCTCGAGGATCTCTGGCTCTCTGCATCGGGCTGTTGAGGGATTGGGTTGTGTCTCTCCTTTGTGTTTGTCGCATCAGCTATCCGCGGGAAGGTGGGGAGATCGGCACGGTGTGGGGTGTCACTTCGTCGGCATACACGTGTTTTCTTCTCCCTTACCCTGCATCTATTGTGAGGCAACCGTCACACAGCCGAGGGCCCTACCAGCGCTAGCCCTAACAAAGGACACACATACCCACAGCTGCATATATATATATATATGTATCTGCCTCCCTCTTCCTTCCCACCCACTCCGCAGAGGCAGCACAAAACCTCGGCTACTGCCGCAAGCATTCTCTCTTTTGCTCTTCGTCTTCACGCCGTTCACGCCCAACGCCGCCCACCACGCCTCGGACTCTACTCCTTTCATGCCTATGTAGTATATATTTGGGGCGTGGTTTTCGCTATCGTGTTCTGGAGTGCTCTCGCGTTCTCGCTAGCTTTTCACCCTTCACTGCCATCTTTCTTTCTCTTGTCCAACTCCCTCTCTGTACTGCGCGGTTGTCGTTTCTGTTGTGTGGCTGTTGCTGACTGTGTGGTCGCCTCTTCCTCTTCTTTTCTCTCGACTTTCAGGCTTACCGTCCTCGCCCCCACCTCCTACCACCTCTCTTCTATTCCTCCAAGGCGTTTTCAAGGGATTGTGCGTCTTGACGTTTTTTTTTTCGTGGTTTCTTCTCTGTATCATCGAGGCCAACGGTGCTGCCCCACCCCCCTCCCCTTCCCTCACATCCTCTTCCTCCTCCCCCTCGTGCCCTCGCTAGTGTTGTGTGTGCTTGTGGCGGAACATCACCTCGGTCGTTTTTGATCTTGGTGCTCGCAGCTCTCTCTCTCTGTGCGTGTGTGTGTGTGTGTTTCATAAAAGCTCACATATCGTTGTTCTCTTTGTTCTGCTGTTGTTGCGCCACCGGCGGCGGTGAACATGAACCCACTCTTGGCGCGAGACTATGAGGTCCCGAAGAAGCCCATTTTTCTTCTCGAGGGCAGAGATGTAGTTCAGAGCACCGAGGCGTCCGCCTTCGTCTCGAACAGCGTCACTGATAGCGTCATGTACAGCACCAACGGGAACCTCGGTCTGCGACACCTGAGCGAGGTGGAAAGGGTCGGCTTCAAGACGGAGGTTCTGATGAATGGCCTCTACCACGAAGAGCCGACTGACATATCGGAGTACATGGGTATTCCTCGCACTAATCAGGTGGGGGCGAGTATCTGCACAGTCGACTTCGACTGCATGCTGGACGGTGAATCAGGTACGCTGTCGTCGATCCCATCCCGAAAGCTGAGCCTCGACGACGGTGCGTATCGCAGTCATTGCTCCGACGTCATGAGCGCTGATGGGGGGCTCATCTTCGACACGAAGTACGTGCGTACAGTCGGGCTCAGCGACCTGAGCACGTGGGGTGCGCAGGTGTGCTACAGCGACTTCCGACTCGGCGCCAAGGGCTCGCCAGTGTCTGTCGGCAGCGACACTAAAATCGGCTTCTGCAACTGCGTGGCGGGCTCCGGCGCGCCGCACAGTCTTAGTGTGGATAGCATGTCCGACGGGGCCCTGCAGATACATTCGTCACACGTGACGCACTGCTCGCACAGCGACCTGAATTATCGCATCGAGCTTGTCGTGCTCATTTCCATTGACCAGGAGTGCTGGGATGTTGCTCACCAGCAAATGGATCACGTGCATCAGTGCTCGCTGACCTCGGACAAGGAGGTGACGACATTCACGGAGGTGGAGTGTGTGGTGAAGTACGGCGACACATATCGCCCGCTGCAGGCGGAGGTGGAGGGCACCGCATGGATTCGCGAATCCGAAAGCGACACGACGTCGCCGTTCTCGCGCGATCGGTACAATGTGAGTGCCGGCGGCGGCGGCGGCGGCGCGCGGGACGGCGCCAGCAGCTACAGCAATACAGAAAGCAAGGAGCACGGTAACGGCGACCGGGATGGCGGCAGCAACTCCGCCTTTCTTCGACCAGGCTCGTGGCACTACCACACCTTCCACAGCTCCAACAAGGCCCAGAAGTCGTACGTGATCAAGAAGCGATTTATGATGCCACTGACGCCTGAGACGGTGCCGGATAGCGTCGTGCTGACCTTCCGTGCCTGTCACAAGCGCGACCACGCGGAGCAGCGCCCGCGAGCACTGCCGACGATTGAGGAGATGATTGCGGATCAGAAGGCTGCGCTCCAGTTGTTCTGGAAGACGTTTGACGCCGATGTCAAGCTGCAGGACGAGCTGAGTCCCAGCCGCAGCTCGCTGCCCTTTGTGTACAACGCATTTCGCATGTTTATGGTCAGTCACGGTCTGGAGGGTGGGCTGTCGCGCTCTGGGCTCTCGGCCGCCGGCGACGGGCTGCAGTTCAACCTGTCCGAGTACATCTACTATGGACTCTACTACCTTCTCACGCAGCCGGAAGCGTGCTTGCGACTGCTCAAGAGCGTCTACCACATGCTGCCACAATCGCGGAAGTATGCGCGCGTACTCGCCATGAACCACGGCGCCGTATTTCCACTGAACACGATCAGCGGCGTCCACTCCACGCATGCTGCCAACGTGAGCAACGCTCGCTTCCACGTGAACGCCGAGATCGGCTTCCTCATCGCCCTCTACGACGAGGCAGCGGAGAGCATCTCGGCTGAGGATCGGCTGCTGCTCCTCGAGCTGATGATGGAGTCGGCTCGCATCTGGCCGCAGTGTGGGGAGTGGCAGGACGACCACACCGTCTTCCGCCTGGACAACATCGCGGGTACGGATGAGTACAACAGCAACGCATCCGGCAACTTCTACGTCAACATCTCCGCGCGGAGGCATATCGCCTCCGCCTTCTCGTTTCTCGACCGTCAGCGTGAGCACCTTACCGAGGAGCAGCTGAACAGCGTCTTCGCTTCGCTAGGGATGTCCCGGCACGAGATGGCCGAGCTGCAGGCCGTCGGCGACGGCATCGTTGTACCGCAGCGCCACGAGCGACTCGGTGTGTATATGGTGCATGACAACTTCGACACCTTGATCGACTGGGGCAACGAGCGGGCCATGCACCCGCTTCACCTGAACTACCACCCGATCCACATCTATCGACGTAAGCTCATCGACGTGCCCGAGGTGCTGCTGGGCATGCTGCTCTACCCCGACGAGTTCGACCAGCGCGACTTTCAGCAGAACTTCGAGTACTACCTCCCACTCTGCACGTTTGACTCGCCTGAGTCGCTGTTTGTGATGGTACACGCGCTCTGCCGCGCACGGTCGAACTTCTCGCAGCCGATGCCGCTTCTGCGCTCCTTGGCGAACATCGATCTCGACAACATCGTCTACTCCGCCGAGGGCGGCCTGCACTTTAGCGCGATGGCGTCGACGCTGCCGGGGCTCATCTTCGGCTGCGGTGGGGTGCAACTTTCCCGCAAGGGACTGCAGGTGCACCCCATCCTTCCGGCCAGGATCGAGCGGTATTCCTTCACGATCAAGTGGCGCGGCGCGGTGCTGCGCGTGCTGGTGGACCGCGCGAACATCACGTACGACCTCCTCGCGGGTGCGAGCCTGCGCTTCATCCACGGCACCCCCGGTGAGCGGATCCACCTTCACACCGGCTTTGGCCGCTGCCCCGAAACTACCCACCTCGCCATCCCGCGCACGAGCCAGAGCCAGGTGGCGCAGTTTGATGGTGTTGTGCTTCTCTCGGACTGCCTCTTCGACAACCTCCTTGAATACAGTTACCGCTCGTGGTACAAGACGCTGGAGACGCTCTTCGACACGTACCGGGTGCTGCACAATCGCCCCATCCCCTCGCTCACACCGGAAGAGTTTATCGAAAAGGTTGTCTACCAGCATGAGGACGGCGAGATTTCGTTTAGCGGCATTGACCAAATCTTGCAGCGTCGTGGACTGTGCCTAGAGTTGGGCACCCCGGAAGATGCCGAGATCGTTGAGACGCGGTACGGCTTGGCGAATGCAAAATTGGCGGAGATGACGGAGATGGTGGTCATGTCGCCCCCACCCGTCAATGCCGGCCTCTTTCGCCTGCTCAAGGGCCTGGTGGAGAACGGTGTGGCGCTGGCTGTGGTGTCATACAGCCGGACGCTGAAGCAGCTGCTCGCCTCAAATCCGCAGTTGGCGCGTCTCTTCGTGGCCTCCATCGACGGCGAGGAGGCGTACGATTGGAAGATAAAGGGACAACCTCACCTTGACCTGTACATGCGGGCCGCCGAGAAGATCCACGTGGACATTAACCGGTGCCTCGTGATTAGCCACCACCTGGACCGCGGATTTAACGCAAAGGAGATGTCGAAGTTCCGCATGTTCATCGATGTCGAGGACCCGTTTGTGAGTTCGCGCTTCCTTAGCAGTCCGTACCCGTCCTTGACGCCGGAGGAGTCGAAAGAGACCGGCCGAGACAACCCTGTCGTGTGCCGTCTGGAGCTGTCGCGGATTCCGTCGTCCATCGACGAGCTGGAGGATATGGTGGACGGTCGAAAAATGTGAAAAAAAAAAAGCCAGCTGCCGTGACACACCAAAAGACGCTGTGGCACCCGGAGCGGCTGCTTCGGCAGAATTGTGTGTGTAAGTGCTTGTATCGGTTGGCCGTGGCGTGCACGCAGGTGAAAAAGGTAGGGAAGAGATTTCGATGGGAGCGGGATGTGCGCAAAGGAGATGCTCATCCATCTACATCTGGCTCCTGCACACACCCAAGCACACACTCCTGCTGAAGGAAGTCGGTGCCACCAGCCCCGATAGGTGTGCCTTTTCACATTTCTTTTTATCGCCGTCCTTGTTATCCATTGCTGTGTGGCTCGTCAGCCACACGCTGTTGGCTGTCTTGTTGTTTGCGTGTCTCGGTCGCGTCTGCCACAGTGCATTTTTCATGCTCCCCGGCACAAAGCCACAACGGGAGGGTTGTCGTGAACCCATGTGCGTGGACATGAGTTCGGCAGCGACGGTGGCGAGACAAGCGCATTTTCCTTCAGACACCGCTCGCGTCGGCGGTGATGAGGGCAAGTAAAGCTCGGTGCAGGTCTAGCGTCTCGGGCTTAGCTGTAGGAGCGTCCCTTGCGAAGTGTAGGGCGAGCAACAAGAGCAAAGCAAAGTCGCGGACCAGTGAGAGCTATTGCTGTTCCGTGGGCTGAGCTGGTGCGCATGAACAGCTGGCCCGTGTGGTCTCTGTGGTCCTTTTTCCAGCCCCGCTGGACTGCCGGGGGGATAGCCGTGAGCGCCGGCGTGGCCTGCCTTTTTCTTTTGCGATGCTTCATGTCTTCCGTCTCTGTCCGACTCCTCTCGCGCACCCTCGTATTCTCCCTCTGTTCCTCTGTTTCTCGGCATTGTTGCGGTGTGCATGAGCGTGCTTTCGTGTGGCGGTCTCTGTTGGGTTGTCCACGCACCTCCTCTTGCCTGCTCCTGGTGGCACGACCGCCGTCCTTGCCCGCTATCCTGCTTCTTAGCCTGCCTCGATCCGCGGCGTCATGGTTGCCGTAACAACCCTTCTTCAGTGGTTTTCATTCTTTTCCCTGGCTACCCTGCAGAAGCCGTTTCTGCCGGTGGTCAAGGATGTTCTCGTGTACGTGTGCATGAGCGGCGCGCTGCTCTACCTGGTGACGATTGTGCTGGCCTTCGGGCTTGCAGATAAGGAGATGGAGCAATACCTGACACAGACGGCGCGTGCTGCGGTGCCAGACGGTATGTCGACGAAAGGCAACGCGGTGCTCGTGCCCTTTTCGTATGAGGCGTTTGTGAGTGCCTCTGTCACTGTGAGTGTCGTGGCAGCGCTCGCTGTTCTGCTGTGCTGCAGCTTTGTGCTACAAGTGGCATGGGACGGCATGGTGACCTGTGTGGCGCCGATGGTGGCGCTGACGGTGAACACGGTGAAGCCCAAGTGCTGGGACACCGCAGAGGATTATCGTGGGAAGGTGCCACCACCGCCAGAGGCGGCAACGTAGAAACAACATCGGCAGCTTGCCTGGTCGGCTTTCCCGGCTAGCATAGCTAGAGTGGTGGCGCGTTGTTCCTTCCGCTACTCGCAGGCCGCGGCTGAGCGGTGGTGATGGCATCGCTGCGGCGCTCGATGGCCGTTCTCTCTCTGTGCGTGGCTCTCCGTGAAAGCAGGTGCGCACTAGTGTGTCCTTTGAAGGGGCTGTCCTGAGCCTCCGCTGCTGAGCGGAAGCGCGTCGAGGAATGAGGAGAAACACACAGGAGCAGCCCTCCGCGTCCGCGCGGCCCCACACCCGATGGCTCGTACCTACCCACCAGCAGAGTGCTGTATGGGCACTGCCAGTTGCACGATTCACCGCTTCCCTTTCAAAGTGATTTCGACCGCACCGATATGCTCACCTACTGTGGGGCCCGCTCTCGCAGCACTGCCGCAAGAGAGCGACGCGTCTCCTTTCTGCACCGTAGGCGCTAGCGTCTCGGAAGGGCTAGGAGGAGGCGGGTTCAGTGGCGCTGGCGCGGGCCACGGTCACCAGCGGCGGCACCGCTCTAGAGAAAGGCAGCCTACTTCCGCTTTCTTCCACCCGCGCGTTCGTCTCATGCCCCTCCGCCTCCTCCTTCGTGTCCCTCTACGGCCATCTCAACATCTGCATCTTCCTCGCTTTTTTTTTTGCGTTTCCTCGTCGCAGCCGGATCTGGTTCTCGGCGTACCTTCGCCGCAAGGACTCGACAAATTGGATAGGCGTGACGGCTCTGCCTACTGCCTATCCTCTTCTTTTCTTTTCCCTTAGCTGCTGCCCGCGTGATTCCGTGTGCGTCTTGGTGTTCGGCGACGGCGCTCGCGCACGCGTGTGCCATTGTGCCGCATGGTTCCGCCGCACAGGTGCTTCTCCTTTTTACTTTTGTCACTGCCGTTCACGGTGTGCACGTTTGCGGGTGTGCCGCTGCCACTCGTCTTCCTCCATGCTGCGTCAGCTGCCGCTGCGCCGCTTTCGCCTCTTCTCCTCGTCCCTTCGCGCGACTCATTCCACCTCGGTCGACGCCACTATTCCGCGCGTGCGCACGCACCGGCACGACGCCGCCGCGAGCACGCCAGTCACTGACTCGACCTTGCTGAAGAAGAAGCCCTCCAAGGCTGCTACCGCGTCCCCTTCCTCTGCGCCATTCCTGACAGATTACCGGACGGAGAAGGCGCAGCGCCGCTGGAGCAACGCGAGTCGCGCTACACAGGCCGTCGAATCAACGCCATCGCGCACCGGTCCATCGCACAGCACTGCTTCCGTGCCCTCACGTTCATCACCCACATCGTCGTCGGCTGCGGCTCGCCCGCTCCTGAAGCGAACAATGCAGGCCAAGAACAAGGTGGTGGTGCTCCATCCCGAGGGCAGCCAAGTCATTACTCTCGACATGTCCATCGAGGTGCCGGCACCGGCGGCCGGCGCCGCGGCACCGCTGCAGCCGAAGCGCGGAACCACAACGGTATCAAAGAGCATGGCTCGAGAGGAGAAAGAGACGGCGGCGAAAACGCTCGGCCGCATTCGGCTGCTTTTTGCGCCGCCGCGGTCGAGCGGGCAGAGCTCGAAGCGGGTGACGAAGGATAAAATTTTCGCTGAGTGCCCCACTGTGCGCGCCTTCTGCCGCTCCTCCGATCTTGCAGGGATGGCGGAGGAGGATGGTCCGCTGGCGGCGCCAGGGGCGACGTCGGTTGTCCTCCCGTCGTTGGACGAAACCGCACTTTTCACGGAACTGAACCCCGAGCTGCCCAACCGCGTCTTTTGGAAGCATGCTCGGGTGCTGTGCGTCAACGAGACCATCGTATGCGTGCTCTACAACGTGCCTACGGTCGTCTCCATCACGTCGCCAGGTATCCCGTACGTCGGGCTCCCGCTCGCGTGCGCTGACGTGTCGCTGCTCTTCGCGTCCAAGGAGAGCCTGTGCTACGAGTGGTGCGTGCTTTCGGAGGCGTCGGCGAGCACGCGCAGCGCAAACGACGACGATGCGGCCTTTCGCGTGGTTGGCACCGCGCCGACGTTCACGCCGACCAGCGACCTCCAGGGCAAGGAGATGATGCTGCGCGTCTCGCTGGACCCCGCCACCGGCCTCTGGACGGAGATGCGTCTGCCCAGTGTCGTGCGCCAGCTACCGCCGCCGGTGCCGCGGTGGCAGGAGACAACCACGCCCGTCAACTACCCGGCCTTCCGTGTCGTGACGTACAACATCCTCTACGATGACTTCTGCACATCGAAGAGCTCCAAGGCAAAGATATACCCGTTCGCCACCGACGACATCCTCGACCTTGAGAACCGGAAGGTGCGCATTGTGCAGGAACTCTTGGCCTATCATACGGATATTGTCTGTTTGCAGGAGTGCGGCCGGGACGTCTTCCAATCCTACTTTCTGCCTGTGATGCGCGCGTGCGGGTACGACGGGGTGTACTGCAACAAGTCTGGATCGGTGAAGGAGGGCTGCGGCTTCCTATTTCGCGAGTCCCGCTTCCAGCTCGTGCAGCATGCGTCCGTCCCGCTAAACTTTCAAACCCTCTCCACCATGTTTCCGGAACTGGCGGGGCGTGTGGGCGCCTGCCCTGAGCTCGAGGAAGCGCTCTCCGCGGTCACCTCCATTGGGGCGCGAGTGGTGCTGCGGGAATCGACCAGTGACAAGGAGATCGTGGTCGGCAATACGCATCTTTTTTACCATGCCAATGCGTGCCATATTCGCGTTCTCCAAGCGTACATGCTGCTGCACTGGCTGAGCGACGCCACCCTGATCTCGCCCGGCGGCGATGCGGCGACGTCACCGTCGCCCAGTTTAGCCAACCGCGCTCGGCCGCGCCGACCTCTGGTCATGTGTGGTGATTTCAACTGCACACACGCGACCGGCGCGTACCGTCTTCTCACAACGGGCCAGGTGGAGGCCGATCACCCGTCCTGGGACAAAGGGAGGCTCTTCTGGTGGGGCTGCGCGCGGCTGCTCGGCTACGACGCCGACGACCTCGTGGAGTTGCTTGGCAAGGACGCAAAGCTGCCCCACGCCACGGTGGCGCGAAAAGATTGCAAGCGGCCACGCAAAACGTCAGCAGAAACCGCGGCACCCACTCCGGCAGATCCGGCAGAGATCCCTGCAGAGGCAAGCAACGAGACGCAGGCACAAGAGGACCCGGCGCAGGGCGAGGGCGGGGAGCGCGTCATCACAAAGGTATTTCATGAGGCCCTCTACGGACCGCAGGTGCGCCTGCAGGACGCCTACCACCGCACCGACCTTTCACTGCCTTGGACGAACTTCACACTCACCTTTCGCGAGGTGATTGACTACATCTTCTTCTCCGAAGACTCGTTGGAAGTGCTACGCACGGTGCCCATCCCCTCAGAGGCCGAGCTGACAGAGAACTTTGCCTTGCCGAACAAGAAATACCCGTCCGACCACGTCGCACTTGTCGCAGACCTCGCCTTCACGACGCAGTGAGTGAAATGCCTCCTCCCCTCCCCAGTAGAGCTCCTAGCCGCTGGGAGACGCTCACCCCGCCGCAAAAGCGCTCGTCGCTGACGCAGTGGGTCAGGTGCATCCTCATAATCGTAATGGCTGGGAGGGAGGGGATGTTTCCAGTTGGGGCCGCGAATGAAGAACAAGCTGAGATAGCTCCATCTTAACGAACGAAACAAGAGCGTAGAACACGTTTGTGAGACGCACCACGTGTCACACGTCTTCTCTTGGTGGTGGCGAGAGCAGCAACGAGAGCCCCGCTGTGCTGGGTGCGCAGGCTCGTTTATGCTCCCTGCCTCCTTGCCAACCAGGCTCTTCGCTTTCTCTTGGTGATTTACTCTGCTCCCCCTGCAGCGAGGCTCCAACATGCCCCCTCCTCTGCTACCGTCACGCATACAGACAGGTCCACCCTCGCCCACCCCTTCCCAATGCCCGTCATCGCTGACGTCTTTTTGCGATTTTCCTTGCGTGTCGACTCCCTCGCGTACCTTTCATCTCTCCTGCCGTTGTGTGGTGTGTCTCCTGCCTCGTACTGGGCTTGCCTACATAAGATACCGCCCTCACCTCCCTGCTTCTTCCTCGCCACGTCCACCGCGAGAAGGCGTGGAACCGCTTGCCAAGTCGCCCGCACACATCCCTATCGATACACGTACGCCAGACAATCACGGCACGCACGAGAAGCGGACCCCCTAACGTGAGGTCGCACACGCGCGCTCGCGACGACGGCGAACCTGCTCCCTTTTCTGTGGAGCTGAGAGAGCCGAGACGGCTGCTTCTCTCTCTCCCCGCTGTCCGCGGCTCTCAGGTCGAGCCGCGCCACTCTCTCGAAGCGCACACGCGCACACACCACCACAAAATAGATCGATAATTGTATAGATCGTCGACCCCACGAGTGGAGAACGGACCGTCTCACTCTTTGTTTATACTTGTTCTTGTGCCGACGTTTTTTTTATCGGTGTTCAGGCCACATGCAGCCGGCCACGGAACGACGTCTTCTCGTATACCAGTGCGGGGCTCGCTCCGTGGTGAATGTGCGTGATACCCGGAGATGCTCCCGCCGTTCACCTTCCCGCGTACCTCCATCCGAGTCGCCGGCACCGTTTCAGGGGAGCCGGCCGCGCGAAGCGGCAGGTATCGTGGGCAGCACCACCACCGATGCCGATGAGCGGAGCGCGCTGGGGTCGCCGTGGAGCTCACTCACCGTGAACACGGTAACGGTGCCGGAGGGTGAGTGGTGCGGTGACGCGACGCTGTTCCACACGGCTCTCTCACCTTCGCCTCGAGTGCCTCCGCCTCCGCCGCGTGCTGGATGTGCGGATCATGATGTCGGCGATGCATCCGGCATGCCGAAAAACGCTGGCGGTCAGGCACTGTCGAGGCAAAGCGCCCACCACAGTCTGCAAGGGGTGAGCCCGAGCCCGTTTGCAGATGACCTAAACAGCCACGGCGACTCGGCCGCAGTTCCAGACAGTGACTACCACTCGTCATGGTTTGCAGAGTGGCCACCGGCTGCCGCGGTGGCGTCCTCAAGTCCTGCGCTGTTGTTGTGTAACCATGGAGGTGCCGAGGCATTGGTGCTCTGTGCGGCAGCTAGTGGCGTACCTCGCCAGTGGACGTCCGGCGCTGCGGTGGGCAATCAGGAGGCTATGCACGCGGTCACTCAGCCGCCGCTAAAGCTGGCAAGCACTTTCCAGGCAGGCGAAGTGGACGCTGTGTGTTGCACGGACGCACCCCAACGCGCAAGTGAAGAGCGCCGTGGCGCCGTTTCAGCGCTGCATGCGTGTAGCAGAGCAAGGTCGCCGCCGCACGTGTTCACGTCCAACACCGGTAGCGGGGTCACCCCCGTTGCTGCCGCGGGTGCGGAGCGCGTGCTCTTCGACGACGACGACGACTTTACGGACATATCCACTGCCTCGGCCCGCTGCCGCACCCTTCAGCCTGGGCCGGAGGCAGCGCCTGCCGCACACTGCGCGGCAGTGGATGCAGTGGCGCACACGCCTCCTCGTCATCGCGACATACGAGCGAGTCCTCTGCTCGCTCCTAATCGCGGCGGCACCGGTGGATGTGAGAGCACCGACTGCAGCTCCAGTGGGCACTTTGCCGTTCACTACGCCGCAACCTCTGTGTCTTCTTGCGCGACCCCTAACGCGTCTGTGCTCTCTGTGGTGGCCGCTGTGGGTGCCAGCGGGGAGTCGCTTGACGCAGTGGTGCCGAGGGGCTGCGGGCCTGCCAAGGAGGGCCTCACAACGCAGGTCATTGAGGACAGCGCCGAGAACTCGCCTGCAGCGGCGAAGGCTGCCCAGATGGAAGGCACTCCGAGGGCCCCCACGACTTCCGCGGGGACGAACGGCAGCCTCTCTGCTTTCAAAACGCCCATGACCTCACCGCTTCGCCAAGGGCTTTTCCTTCGCCTGCTCAGCACCCACGCCGCCACAGCCACGCACACGCCGACAGCGCGCCCGTGTTCATCGGGCGTATTGCCCCCGAATGCTGGCTCGCTGGCCACTCCCACGCCGCTGCATCGGGCGCACAGGTGGAGGGGCGGCAACGCAACCCCAGGCTGGGAGAGCCTGGCGGAGATTACGGGCTTTCCTACGCCGGTGAAACTGTCACCCATACCCACGAAAGGGTATTCGGCGTACCCCGAGCTTGTGGCCACCGCCGCCGCTGCGGCAGGAGCGGCCACCCTGACCTCCACGCCTCGTGCGTCCGGCTCGCCGTCCCCTGTAGTGTCTGCAGTGCAGGGCGACGCTCATGAATGCGATGATGGCAAACTCGACGCGGCGACGCCGACTGCGATGGCGAATGCCTTTGGGGCAGCAGAGGACGCTCGCGCATCGAGGAGCCAGACGGCCGGGGTATCTTTCTCTGAAGGTGGCGGTGTGCCGCCGCTCTCCGATGGCAGCATTGCCGACTACCTGAGCAGCGCCCACAGCATCAGCACCATCGGCTCCGAGTGCTCTGTGTCACCGATTCGCGTGCGGGCCCGCCAGACAACGCGCGTGTGGACGCCGCACCCGAGCGAGGTGTCGCAGCAGCAGCATCCAACGCCGCCGCCGTCATCCATTGAGGACCAATCTTCGCGCTTCCTCAGCGACTTCCCTTCGAGCGCTGCTGTGCAGCCGCCGCCACCGCAGCGACAGCAACCGAGCGTCTTGCGCGCCTCCCCTATCTTTGGCGCTGTCCATGTCTTTCCATGTGATCACGCCCTCTCCGCTCACAAAAGCCCACCTCGCACAGCGCTGCATCCCGAACGAGCCGCTGAAGAGGTGTCCGAGGACTTGACAGCGATGTCGTTGGTGGTCACGGAGGTGCAGGCGCAGCCATCGCACCAGCAGCCCCAGAAGCTGTTCCGCCCCGATGCGGCGACGGGTGACCTTGCACTGTTGCACAGGTCTGCTGATCACTCTGCAGGTGGGTGGGCCACCCCCCGTTGTGTCGCCGACACGCTGAACCTCGGTACCCCGACAGTGTCCATGATTCAGTCACCAGCGCAGGCGCTGGGCGAGAGCTGCTGCTCTCTCTTCATGCTTCCAGCCACGCAGTACATTCACACTCTGCCCATTCGCGGACTTCAGCGGCGGAACCCGCCCGTCGCACACGCCGCGCAGCACGCAGGCCTCGCTGTGGAAGGCGTGGGTGGCGAGAGCGGGCGCATCGCCTTCGCCAATGAGGCACGCCACAACCGCAGACGCCAGACGCAGCACCCCGTGTTGATGTCACCCGCACTCAGCGATGGTGAGGAGGAAAACTGCACACCGAGCTCCACAGTGGCGTTGTGTTTGGCCAAGCCACCGCCTCCGCGTGTGCAGGCGTCGCCGCTGGTGTCCTTGGATGCCAGCCAGTCGTTGGAGGCGGAGCAGCCCCTGTTCTCAAAGCCAGAGAAGGCCCAGTGCGATGCAAGCGTACAGTGGGGAACTTCGTTCACTACGTTCTTGTGGTCTCGCGCAGTCCACCAGGAGCCACGTCGGCTTGATTGCAGCGCCCGGCGAGCGCCACGGTGTGCCTCGTCGTTCGCGCGCCAGCTGCAGCGGTCTTCGTCCTCAAAGGGTCCCGCCACACCACCACAGGCATACCAGCGACCGCACCTCGGACTGTCGTCCACCAAAGACACGTCGCGCAGCGTGGAGGTGTCGTACGTGCGGTACCGTCCCACTTTCACAGCCACTTCAAACTCCGCCACCCGCTTTATTGACTCCTGGCTCTGACACGGGTTGGGAGGAGACGGGGGAGAGGCCGATGGGATGCGGCCGAAAGAAGGAGCGATGGTGCGGAGCGCTCTGTCGACAGAAACTCGTGACGTGTGAGTGCGAAAGGGGGTTGGGTGGGCGGGAGTGAAGTAGAGGCTGCGGCTTGTGGCTGTGCACGGACAGCTGTACCCAAAGCCGCTCTCCATACACCACCGCCTCGGCAACGACGCTTTTTTTGTCTCTGCCGTGTTGCTCTCTCTCGAGCTTATAGATGCACACCTCTGCCTGTGCTATGGTAGAGTGGCCTACGCTTCGTCTTTTCGTTTTCTTTTTTTTTTCGTTCCGCCCTCTCTTCGGCTCTCTGAGACACGCGAGTCTCGTCAAGGGATGGGCCTCTTCTTGTGCCGCCGAGCGTAGCTGTAGCGTGCTAGTGTGCACATTGGGCAGCAGCAAAGAAGCGATTAGGCGAATCCGTGTCTCGCGCACAGCTGCATTACCTCACAGATGCGCGGCTAGGCCGTCGGAGGTGGGGCAAAGCCAGAGTCATGAAAGGACAATGACGAAGGAATCGCCGTCGATGCATCACGGCCAACGAAGAACACCACACGCAGCATTCTGCCCATTCCTGGCCGCGCTGTACCTTTTGTTGTTTTCGGTTTGTTTGTCGCCTTACCGCTTCCGCAGTGCTTGCACAATCTCCGTTGAACCAATGCCACTGCGCAGTGGATCTAAGACGCTATCGTGACCGTTGGCGTGGCCCTCCGCTGACCCCTTTGCTTTGCTTTTCGGTGTGGTAGTGGTGCCTTGCGGCGATGCGCAGGCATGCGCACGCAGCAGCCTTCCTTCAAGCCTCTTTCGTCCACCTCTTTCGTTCATATCAGCTTTTTTCGTCCACACGCACGCACGCCCACGCCCTCTCCCCCGCTCTCTCTCCGATTGCCCTTTTACGCTTTTTTTGCATGCCCCCCCCCCTCCTCCCTGCGAGACACAACACCCCCACTCCATCTTCACACTTGGCGGCTGGCGCTTTTCTTTCTCCTGGTCTCCGCAATCGAGACAGCGATGACGTTTCGTCGCTGCACACAATGAGAGATCGATAACGGATGAGGAGAGGGAGGATAGATGAGACGAGCGGCCCCCTGTACCCCTAGCCCCTCTGTCACCCCTTCTTGGTGGATGGAATCGAACGCTGCCGGCCCTGTGGACCTAGCTCACGTGGGGATCATAGCTGCGGTTGCATAGTTGGCGCCGTGATTCGCAGATGCATCAACGCACGCAACGGCCTTCCCCTCGTTGTCTTTTTTAGCCGCCCGCCCTCCTGTGGTTTCATGAGCGACTTCGCGCTTTTTCACACGCCAGGGGGCGGCACCTTGCCTCTTCACTTTCGGCTCGGGTTTTCAGCAGAGCGGGACGCATACGAACGGCGACAAACAAAGAGAAACAGTGCCGACACTAAGATATACCGCGGCTCACGCACAGCCACCGATACGAGCGCCGAGCACGCAGACAGCCCGGCTGTGGAAAGAGGGGAGGGGGGTCGGAGAGAGGCGTAGCACACCCATCTAGTTTTGACGAGTTGCCCTGCCTCTCTACTTCACCAGCAGCATACAATATATGTGTTTGTGTGTGATCGTTTGTTTCTTCTCAGTCGTCATCGCTTCTCCCCCCTCCCGGATATCACTCCTCCGCTTCCACGTGCACAAAGACGAAGAGGAGGTGAAGTGCGAGAGCGGTTGTGTTGGCAACAGTGCTCGCACTATTATCTTGTTTTTTTTTTTCTATGATTCGCCGGGCGCGGCTGACAGGCAGTGAGCTCCGATAACTTTCCCACATCTTTGAAAACCAAACGGGCGTCGCATACACGCACGCGCACCAAAAGGCGGCGTTCTCAGGGCTAGAGGCGACGTGAGTGCTTCTACCGGTCATGAGCGCAGAAAAGGACAAGTGTGTTGTGCTTTTTTTTAGATTTGCGTGCTGTTGTCGTGTTGCTGCTGTTGCTATCGCGGTCTCTCGCGCGCCTCACAGCACTCTGTATTCTTTCTTTTTGCCTGCACGAAGACGTCTCTTTGGCGCGCAGTGTGCTTTCTGACGGGATGGGGACGGCGCACGCATGTGTCCGCTCCGCCATTGCTACCTACGCGCTCAGCAGTGATGTGTGTGCGTGTGTGTGTCTGACAGAGACTCGTGGCAGCCGCCGGAGCACCCACACACACACACACATATCGACAGCTGCGGTCTCTTCTTTTTCACCATCCCCTGTAATATAGCCTTCCTTCTGGGGCCTCTGTCGCGGGTACAACCACCTGCCACAACGTCTTTCGCCCAACAGCGGCGCAGGTGGAGGTCATACAATTATTATGGATTCGGGCTTCTTCTCCGCCGCACGTCTCGCAATCGGTGCACACACTGATCACTCAGTGCGCCATGCTCGTGTACTGGCTCTTCTCAGCCTCTTGCGGGTCTTTTGCAGACCCACCGCCGCCTCTCTTCTGCGTTCTTGGACGCCAGTGCCGCGGCGCCATGACGAAGACACTTGCTTTGGGACACCCGTCCGAGAGTCTTGCGCCTACGGATACGCAGCCGAATAGCAAACCTGCTTCATTGACCGCCGCAACAACCGCCGCCTCTGCCGCTTCGCCGGGTTTGCCGTCTGTGCCAACTTCGCAAGACAAAGCTGTGGAGCGGGCACAGCAGCGTTCACCTCTGCTACCTTCGTCCGATGCTCCCACGATGAAGGCGTCCCCGAATGACGGCAAGTGGGTGGGACTGCAAGAGACTACCGATGGGCGAGCGGGAACAGAAAACGAAACGGGAAGCAGGGATGCCCACGGAGACGACCTCTGGCGTGAAGGCTCAACATACACCGACAAGGACAACCTTGAGGAGCGACGGCGAGTAGAGCGGCGGCGCGAAGCAGACACGGAGATTGGCACCATGTCCTTGCTGCAGTGGATGGACATATCCGCATTGCCGGAGGGCCAGTTCGCCTACTTGATCAAGCGCGCTTTCTTCGCTCCACGCTTTCCGATCAGCGCTTGCGCGAGCGGTGCGGTGCTGTTGGCGATCTGCGTCGATGGCGACCCAGCATGCTCGATTCTACGCCCGAAAAAGGAGACGGTGCGGCAACAAGGATGACGACCTGGATAGTCTCCTGACGGACTTCCTCCTCGGCCAGCGGGCGACAGCGCGGCTCTCCAGCCGCTTCGAATCTCACTGACTGCAGCAGCGTCGCCGCGCACGTGCGCTCCGTGACCCGATTTATAACCGAGCTTCATCTCCTGCCGCAAAAGGCGTCGGCTCGCAACGCTAGTGGACGCGAGTTGAGGATGCCGGTCAAGAAGCACGAGCGCGCCATGGACCACGGCACGGCTCTCGCGGACGACTGCGAGCTGCTCAACGTTGACGGCGTCCTCTCCGCCGAAGCGCGCATGGAGGGGCCCTCGGAGTCACTGCGCATTCGGCGGTTTTTTCCGTTTCCGTGAACCAGACAGAGTCCCACCTGCGTGCCTTGACTATTTTCTCCACGCTTTTCACATTTGATTTCTTCCGCTGCTGTTGTGGCATCAACAGCACGTGCATACACGACGGGGGGCAGAGCCAGGACACGATGTGGTTCGTGCGTGCCGCACCGCCTGCGACCGCGGCCGTGACGCGGTGATGAAGTTGACGCAAGCTGTTCTAGGCGATGTGCTCACATGTTTATGCCCCCACTCCCTGTGCATCTGGGAACACTAGCACAGTCGCACACAATCACATGGGACGGCACCTGCCATGCGCAGATGGCGAGGGTAGGTCGCGCCGTTCACGCTAGGGCGGCGACGGCTGTCTTTTGTTGTTTTCATTGGGCCGTCTCCCTACCTCTATGGGCCGACCTTTCCTCTGCCCTCGGCATCTTCTCCTGCCTTCGAAGGGCAAGAATCGAAACGGCGGAAAAAGGTCGCGCAGAACATTCATCGGGTTCGTGTGTGTGTGTTTTCGAATTTGTTGCCCCGCCCCCCCCCACTCGGGCCCAAAACCGACAACACTAAATAGGAAGACGAAATGCGGCGATGAAGAGGCATATGGCGGCGACGAGACGCTGTTGCATGTTTCAGCATGTGAGTGTGTGACAACCCACCCTTCGGGGGCCTGTACGAGTGAGGTCCTCACATAGATGCACACACACGCACACACAGGGCATGCAACGCACGAGAGGGGCAGCCAGGAGACACCGTACGAAGGAAAAAAAGACGAAGCCTCCCGTCCAGCAGCACTGTTGTGTGTTGCCGCCTGCTCCATTTCGACATGGTTTTTCTGTGTTGTGCACCACCCTCTTTTATTCTTCTCGTTCGCTTCTTTTCCATCTCTCGGCCCGCTCTCCTGTGTGGGCGCCTCCGCCTACGCGGACGGATGCCGTCGACTCGCACCACTTTCCTCCTTTTTCATCTATGCAACTGGTTTACCGCGTCACCGTGTTTCTCTCTCTATCCTTCCCTCTCCGCAAGCACGACGACCCCCCACACTCTACACACACACACACACACATCGCACACGTTTTGGAGAAGAGTACGCCCTGAACAAGAGCACCAAACAAAACACGTTCTCTTTCGTTTTTCTTCGACGTGTTGTCTTGTTTTTACACAGCTCGCGGGATCACCAGTACCACAGAAGCAGGTAGTCTGCCGACCTTCACACGCAGAAGCTGTGCGGTCCAAGACGCGGCTTGCTCGGCCTGCACGTTGTGTTTCTGTACGACGGTGCTTCTGGTTGCAGCAATTTCGCGCCCGTGAAGGACCTTGCACAGCGCCCTGTTTGTTTCTCCTCCCGTTGGGCACAGTGTGACTACTTCCTCGCAGCATTTCTTTTCGTTTTTCTTTCGTATTTCCTCTGACGGCGCTCTGTTCTCCGATCCCTCCTCATTGGCTCGTTATGACTGTTCCGTTTCTGCTCTCGCTGTCTTCTCTGTTGGACTCTTATCGTTGACCTCTTCTCCCCTCTCGGCGACCCTCTTCACGCCACCACTCAGAGGCACACGCAGCGTTGGCTATTAAACTTATTCCTCCGTTCGACTCCGTCGGTCGTGCCGCGGACTCTTCTTGATCTCTGTGTCGACGCTGCAGAGAATGTGCCGTAGCACCCCATCAGCAGTGCAGCTCCTTGGAGCGCTTTTTGCGGTCGCGTGTCTCGTGCACACGTCGTTGGCGTACCCGTACGGACGGTCGTCGGCTGTCACAGAGCTGACGCCTGCCTCGCTGCACGCATTTGTTAATACACACAAGCCGGTGGTCATCCTCTTTTATGCGCCGTGGTGTGGCCACTGCAAGCAGTTCCACCCCGAGTATGAGCGATTTGCCGAGTCGGTGAAAGGCACCATCCGCGTTGGCGCGATCGACGCTGACAAGAACGCCGACATTGGACAGCAGTTTGGCGTGCGTGGCTTTCCGACGATCAAGTACTGGAAGAGCGGCACAAAGTCCGTCTCCTCCTCGCAGGAGTACCAAGGCCAACGCACAGCGGCGGCGCTGCAGAGTTTGGTGGTCGAGGGAATCAGCTCGAGCAAGGTCATGACAGTGACGACAGCAGAGCAGATGAAGCAGGCCGCTCGAGACGCGCCAAAGAAGATGATCGGTGTGCTGCTCTCCGCGAAGAACAAGGTACCGCCGATGTTTTCGGTCATGGGCATGTCGCCGAAGCTGAAGGAGCTGCCGCTGGTGTTCGCGGGTAGCAGTAGCCCTGAAAAGGGTGTGGCGAAGGCCTTAGGCGTCTCGCAACTCCCAATGATCGGCGTACTGCGCTACACCCCGGCCGAAGGTGATGCAGAGGAGAAGTTTGAGATGGTGCCGTACGCGAAAAAGGCTATCGCCTATGAGCCCGTCGCGCGCTTCTTCTTGGATTGCGCGGAGAAGGAGTGCAGCGCCGGCACGGAGGCCCCAATGAACTCCGTGAGCCTTGACGAGGATGAAAGCCAGCACCAGACACGAGAAGCCGCGCGGCAGTCCTCTGTAGCACTTCCGGTAGAACCGGTCGAATACACGCCAAAAGTGATATCACTGTTTTGCGCGCCGCAGACCCGCAAGATTCGCGGCCAGTCCCCCCTGTGCGTTTTCAGCCTTAGCGAGCACGTCAACCTCGACAATGTGCACCAGTACTTCAAGAACGACCCGTTGCTTTTCTTCGAGGCATCTCAGCACAAGGAAGAGTTGCTGCAGCAGCTCCAAGCCGACTTTGGTGTGCAGATAGCGTCTACTGGGGAGGCGATGACGTCTTTGGCGGGGTCCATTGTGGTTCTGCGCCATTCGAAGCCGACAACAGTGCGGTACGCGCTGCTGGAGAATATTGACTCCGACGACGATTTACAGGCAGCCCTGCAGCGCATTCTGAATGGTGAGGTTCACCTCCGGTCGGAGCGCGTTGGAGCTGCGTAGGCGCTCGCATCCTTTGCCATGTCGCCTTGGCAAGAGCCACGAAGATGAAAGAGGGCGAAGATTCTGGTTTGCATTTTCCTCCCTTTCTCTACTGCCAGCTCCGTCATTGCTCTGCGCGCGTTGCACTGCCTCGTCGCGGTGCCTGCGCACCGCTCTGGCGACTGTGGCTCGCGTTTCATGAAATCGTATCTCCCCACGAGTGCGTTGATGTTGTCGTGTCTTGTGTACGCTGTTCCTTTGACCTCGTCTCTTCTACATCTTCGCGGTACATCGCATGGGCTTTTTTTTTGCGCGCGTGCGCGCGTGTTTTTTTTTTATTGGTCTCACTTTATCTTCCCTTTTTTCGTGCGTGCGTGTGTGCCCCGCCTTGGCGCGAGTGTGGCCTTTGTTCTCTCCTCTCGTTGCCAATCTGTTTTGCGCTTTCCATCTCCCTCGCCCTCCGCGCTTTCTCATTTGAATTGCTTCACCGGATGGGTTTGTGTGCGCACCCGCCTGCCTTGTCTGTTGCCTTCAACGGAAAAGTCGATGCTGCACAGGTGGTGACAACGGGTTCGCTACACTTGTCTGCAGAGAGATTCGGAGAATGCGTGGGATGTCTGGTGGGGAAGGGCACGCGCCAGCTAAGGCTGAAGAGTGCCGCGCTCCGGTCTGGGTATCAGACTCTACTCTGTCCGAGTGTGTGCGAAGCACTGGCTTATCAAAATACTCTTCTGGCACGTTGCCAGGGGCAAAGGAAGAAAAAAGAAGGTAATGCACGCAGACAAGACAAACGGGAAGACGGAAAAGCGCAAAGCCACCTCCAATTTTCGGACGCGGACTCACGACTGGAGTTGTGCCATGTCGCCTTCGCATGGGGCCTGCGACAACATGCGAGGCACCATCTGTTCTCCTTTCTTGACGAGACTCGCTCACCCTCAACCGCTGCTTCCCAGAGACGCACTTGCAAACGTGCACCGTAGTCGCTCTCGGCATACCTTCCTCTTTTTTATTCGCGGATCCTCACTTCATCGGTGGATGCAGAGGCACCTGCACTCAAACCGATACCTCGACGCGCATAGAGAGTTGACATTTTTGCTAGCAAATTCGTCCTTGCGACGCTCCGCTTTCTACTGCTCTCCCTCGCTCTCGTTGTCATCGTTTCTATTTTGATTTGCCTGCATGTCTTCGAGTGCGTACGCATTCCTCTGCTGCACACCTCGCTCTTCTGTCTTGTCCTCCTCACGTGCCTAACTGCCCTGATGACGGGGGTGGGGGGAGGGCACAACCTCACAAGGCGTAACTTCTCAGAGTCCAGTACCCAACTCTGTGGGCAAGCCAAGCAGCCCCTCCTCCCTATCCCGGCCAGATGCCAGAGCGCTTCTGTTGGTGAAAGGGTCATGCATCCACGGCGTAGAGAGAGGTCAGAGTGATGCTTACCGCTACGCACGTCGGCGAGGAGGCCCTGCGCGGCGCTGCGTCGGAGCGACCGGCGGCAGTGCCCACAGCTTGTGCCACCCCTATGATCGGGCAGCGTGTCCGCGCGACTCGAATGTATCCTGCCGCCGGCCTTCAGCACTGCCTCCTGGTGTGGTGGAGGGCCTGAGTGTCACGCCTACTGGACTGCACCAGAGGTGGCGACCGGCGTGGTGAGGGAGCGGCTGTGAGGCGACCTGCGACGCGGCGGGTGGGTGTGGGTACAGGCTGAGGCAGGGGGCCGTGCTCTCGCATGACCGCGTCGGCGCATTGCTGCAACGCGCGCGCCTAGGCCTGCTTCGTGCCGCGCAACGGAGGCCTGCGCCAGGGCGAGGTGGGGTGGAGCTGGACTACTCTTCTATGGTAGTACGAAGACCCGCCGAAGATGAAAGTATCGATCCCTCTGCTTGTCACTGGAAGCGCTTGCCTCCTCTTCCCTTGGTCTTTGGCGGAGGAAGCTCCAAAATTTTGTTGGGCCGGCTTCCAGGCAGGACGCACAGGCACTTTTGTGAGTGTGATGTGTGACAACTCTCTTTCCTCACTGCTGTGTTGGAATGCCCACTGCTCTAACCATCCTGTCTCTGAGTTCACGTCAGTCGTACCATTATCTGTCCCCCCCCCCTTTCTACCCCATCATGTCTGCAACCGGGTGTGAGGCGTCACGGATAAGGAAGGTTGGACGCTACACTTTCGTTGCACACGGCGAAACGATAAACAGCGATGCCGTAAGAGCGGAACACACGCTTCAGCTTCGTCCCTACCTTGCCGACGTACAACAAGTTCGCTGAAACTGCCGAAGACACAGGTTAGGCAATGACATGGAGCCTCTCTAGCGCACGACTAATCGACTTCTTCTCTCCCTCGTTGCCCCTTCGATCGCCCACTATTGAGGGCCGAAAAATACTCACTTCCAAGTGCCGCGGATTAGAAAGCAGCCCATGGTTTTTCGTTCTAGACGCTCTCATCTGTGTCTGTTCTTCGTTTACATCTTGCTTGCTCGCCAGTACCATCTCGCCCTCGCGTACCGACATACACGTCGTCTTCTCTCTTCATCCCGTCGACTCACTGTGACGCACAGCCTTGTCACAGAGGGCCGTGCGTTCTAGGGTAACGACAGGCTTGTAAGCACCTCATTTCGTTTTTTTTTTTGTATGCTTGCCTGATTTTTGTGTCCGTCAGGGAAGCTTCACCATTTTTACTGTTGTTGTAGGCTCTATTTGCGTCAAGGTGCGCTTGGAGCTGACGTGCTCGCTCTCGTGTAGCGGCGGTCGTGAAGCTGGCCAACGAAGAAAAGGTAGACACCTTTGTTTGTTTGCGAGCCCTTTGCACTCGCTCGCTCTCACTTTAGGTGCGGACGAGTCCTCATTGCCGGCGACCACATGCGAAGGACGCTGCGCCGAAGCCGATAGAGGAGGAATTCGAGGGTCCGCAGGGAGACCAGAAGCGGGCGGAAGAGAGAGAGAGCGACACCGAGGACCGGCAAAGGCCCGCATCGACAACACCCTTGAATAGGCAAAGGCGCGCGCGAGAAGCAGCCAAGGAAGGGACGGAAGTTCCGAGGAAATTTTATTTTTTTTTTGTTGTTTCCCATATTTCTTCTCATTCTTTTTCCCTCTCTTGCCTTGCGGCATCATCTCTTGGAATTCGGGTTCTTTGTTTTACGATTTCGCCGCTTCTCAACCGTCCTCGTTGTTCTTTCGTCGTGTCTCAGTCGCGCATACGGGCAAGCAGCATTAATTGTCTGCCCTCTTTTTATTTTTTTTTTGATTTTGTTTGTGCTGAAGCAGTGCATTGGGTGTGGTTACCGCTCTTTCCTAGATCAGTGCGATCGCATCTCTTTTATTAGTCTAGTTTTCACCTTTATGTCATCACCTGTATTCTTCTCTCGTGTTCTCTCTCTCTCCGTCTCGATCGCCATTCTTCTTTTTTTTTTCGCTCGTTGTCGTTGTTGCTTGCCCTTTTATTTGCGTGCGTGTCTCTGTGTATGTGTTTAGTTGACTGAGCAGGGGCAAAAAAACAAAGAATAGTTTGGGTGGTCTTTGGTAAACCTGGAAGTCGAAGGGATTACAACAAACAAAAAGAAAACGGAACAAGCCGACACAGGACACACAAGCAAAAGAAGGGAGCTCGTTTTCTTTGTTTTCTTTTTGGTGTGTCTGCGTGTTGTGTGTCGATTTTGTTTTCTGGCTGTTTCTGATTTTTTGTGTCATTAGTATTCGTCTTAATTTGTCCGTGCTGCTGCTGCTTCGGTCGGATGCGTTGCCATCCTTCGCTGTTACCCTCGCTATTTATTTCACATGAACACTGTTGTTGGCTCCTGCTGTCTTTTTTTTTCGTTCGATGCATCACTGAGTGCTGAGTTTGAGCGTCTCCTCTTTGCTTTTCCGTCAGGTGCGTTCAGTATCACGTGCATCTCGCCTCGCTTGACCCTCAGGTACCATCGCGGTTATCTTTTTGCCCCACAACCCCCTGCCCGTCGCTCTCCCCAGTCAGTTTACACCTCTTTTTCTTGTTCCTCCGCGTGCTTGCTGCCTCGCACTGCATCCCTCGCTTTGTGACACCTCCTCGCCCTCTTCCCGCGCCGCACAACACACACACACACAGACACGATCACAGGCACTGCCATTCAACTTGTCAGTTCTCCCCTCTCCCCCACGCTCCCCCTCGCTTTCTTTTTGCTCCAGGGTCTCTCTCCGCTTTTTTTTCAGCTGCCCCTCCCTGCGTTCCCTTTGCTTCTTCCGAAGCATCTGTTGTGTCGTCGCTTGTCGTCACCCTGTCTCTGTGTGGTGTGAGTTGGTCTGTGCGCTTTCTCGTTGTCTCTCTATCTCTCTGTATCTCTGGAACAGTTCTCTGCCCCGCCCCATACTACTACCACGTGGGTCTCTCGTTTTTCTCACTCTCCTGTTTCTCCTTTTTTTTTGTGGTGGCGTGCGTGTGTGTGTGTGCACGTTGTGGTGATTTTACAGTTTCCTCCTGCTTTTTTTTTTCGAGCTGCCTGCCGCTGGTCGTCTGCTCCCCCACCGAACCCCACCCCACCCCTGGAAAGTTGCCGAGCTGCGGAGACGGCGCACTAGCTGCTCCTTTGCGGCGCCCACATCGTTAGGCGCTTTGCCTTGCCGAACAGAACAGAACGAGGAACCGCAGCAGCAGGGCACGCGCTACAAACACAAGCACGCAGATTCACGTACGTACTCCTTCCCACCCTCACATTCACATACATTGACACGCACAGAAGCTCTCTCGTGCCAGCTGCCTCGTGTCCTTGGTCGCAGTTGCTGGTTTTTGCTTCTCTCTCTCTCTGTGTGTGTGTGTGTTTGTCTGTGCGCACGTCGGCTCCCGCGGTCTTCTTTTTGCTTGGTTCTTGCTCGTTTTCGCTACCGACGCATAGTGTTGAGGTGCTCGAGTGATGGGTGTCCTATGCGGCTCAGCGAACTCGCGGGGTGGCAGAATTCTGGCCGCCTGCGCTGACACCAACTGCCGATCGAACCGCGAGCTCTCGCGGTGCCGTGTAGACAGCACCCATGGAAAGCGAAACGGGTGCGCGCAGCACAACCACTTTAGGAGCTCAGCCGAGGTTGGCGATGCTAACGTATCTGAGACCATCCTGAGCGCTAGCACAATCCATATCAGTCGCGTAGGCGGAAGCGGCGGAGCTAAAAGGTTCGCTGGTGCTGGGGCCGACACCAACAGCGATGGTGTGGGACACTCGCCTACTGTCGGTTCGGCTGCAGGAGGCTCTGTGGAGCACGGCAAGGTACCTCAGGCGCCAGGAACAGCGCCACCCAAATCACAGCCGCTGCACGCAGCAGCAGACGCCGCGCTAAACGGTCACGAACAGCAGCAGCTTCAGCGAGGCGCGAGCTCCCATGGCACGTCGCGCGAAGCCTCCGTCGCACCGCAGAAGTTGTCCGCCCGCGCACTCCGCATTGCGTCGCGCGTCGATTCCATTGTCCGCAAGTGTGAGGGACTCGATGCGGAGCGACCCACCGAGGAGGAAAAGGTCATGTACGAGGTGCTCGACGCCCTCCGCAGCAGCTCCGTCGGTCTGCTCTTTCTGAATCACCCTGAAGTGTCCTTTTCAAACCGGTCGTGCGTAATCTGCATCCCTGATTTCCATCAAGACGAAACAATTGATGGCTACCGCTTGCGCGCCGCCTACAATGCCGGCACCATCGGGCGAAGCTACTTCGCTACCCGTGACGTCGCGGCGTTATCGAGCAGGTGTACGCCCCCGCACGGCTCGAGCGACTCCCTTTCCGACGATGCCGCCAGAGGCCCGGTATTCCGCATCCTCAAGGTGATCAGCTTTGTGCTCCGGCGCCGGCTGCTGGAGGAGATCACCGCGGAGCAGCGGGTTCTCGTCAACATTGTGCACCAGAACGTGCTGCAAATCAGCGACGTTCTCAATGATGAGGCGAAGGAGAACATGATCGTAATCACCAACTACCATGCAAAGGGCAACATCGGCAACTACGCAGGCCGGCTCTCGCACGACTCCGACAAGCTGCGCCGGATCCTGACGGAGGTGGCGGTGGGTCTTCGCATCCTGCATTCACACCGAGTCTATCACCACAATTTGAAGCTCGACAATGTGCTCGAGAACGGCGAGGGCCACTTCTGCATCGCCGACGCCGGTTTCTGGCGTCTCTTCGCGGTGCAGTGTCCGGAGGATCTCGTATTCAACGGCGAGTTGGCCTGTCTCCCACCCGAGGTGTTCGACCCGGAGGGCCCGTACGCGACAGGCGAGGTCAATGTCGTCTCGGACGAAGGCGCGGCCGGAGTGGCGGCGGTGGATATCTGGGGCTTTGGCGTGCTCATGTACCGTCTCGCCTACGGCTGCGATCCGGTTGAGATCGCCGAGTGCTCCTACGCGCAGGTGCATGAGCGGCTCATGGGCTTCGACCTGAGCTTCCCACCCCGCCCGCACTGGAGCTTCGCGTACGACATCGAGGACGCGATCAGACTCTGCCTGCAAAAGGTGCCCTCGAAGCGGCCGAGTGTGCTGCGGCTGCTGCAACACCCCTTCTTCAAGCACAGCTTGGTCGTAGGCACCTCGTCATTGATGCGCAAAATGTCCATGACGAGCAGCTTCGCTTTCGGTGGGCAAATGGTGGGTAGCTTCGGCGACCGGACAATGAGCGCGCCGGGGCTGAGGGGGGCCTCGATGAGTAGCATGGCAGTGCCAAACTACCGCACGCAGCAGCGAAACGGCTTCCAGGTGGACGCTTTTCTTGGTGAGGGCCGCTTCTCGGAAACGATGATGGTTCATCTGCGCCGCAATCATTCCAAGCAGTTTGCCTTCAAGATTATCTACAAGTCTATTCTGAAGCGGCTGCAAGCACCTGGGCGGGAGAAATGGGCGCGAGAAATGCGTCGCCAGCTTGTTTTCTCCCGCAAGGTGGACCACCCAAACGTTATGCGCTTCATCGACATTGTGGAGGACAAGAAAGTGAACTGCTTCGTGGTGCAGGACTACATGTCGGGTGGGTCCATTGAAGCCGTGCCTCCGGTGAAGGGCGACAGCTCGTCCCCAACGCTGCAGGATTTCTTGGTGGATGTGCTGGCTGGGTTGGTCCACTTGCACGACAACGGCGTAGCGCATCTCTCTCTGCTTCCGACGAACATATTCTTTTGCGAGCATACCTTGCACTATTGCATTGCCGATTTTGGGCCGCTGTTTGTGACGGCAGACGCCTTGGCGGACTCCATCGCGGAAGGCGCGCCGCTCTACGCGCTACCCGCGTGGGTGCGGCGGCATAGTCCCTTGCATGGCCCCAGCGTGGACATGTTCTGCGTCGGACTCCTTGCCGCCTCGGTACTGCCGGAGCTCTTCGACACAGTATGGGCAGAACTGCTCGACAGTGAGAAGAACAGGACGTTTGCCGTCGACGCGGTACTCACAGCCGTGCGAAAACAACGGGCGCAGCTGACGCCAGCGCTGGTCTCCTTCATTGAGGATGCGCTGGAGGGTAGGTTCCAAGACGCGCGAGCGGCGCTGAAGCACACGTACTTCAGAAACCTGAGTTTCGCGCAAAACTTGCCAAAGACGATTGTCGAGGTCACGGAGGAGGAGTTACAGAGCGCCGTGCACTCGAAACCCGAGACGCGCGACGAAGCCCGCATGCTAGAGGTCCTCGCACAGGACCCGTTCCAGGAGAGCCAGATGCTCAGCTCTGCTGGTGACGCCACGCTACACGGCAGCGAGTCATGCACCGAGGCGTCCGTTATCGCTGGTGCCACGGGCGAGAAGCCTACGGTTCTCGTTTTCGAGGGCGAGAACCTGCTCTGCGGCCAATGCAGCGCCGAGCTGACGGTGGCGCTCTATCAATGCTCCGACTGCGACGGCTACATCCGCTGCGGCAAGTGCTCTGTAGGCAACTACCACAAGGACGGCCACGAGTTAGTGCCGTTTCTGATTCACACGATCGAGCACAGCAGGGATGGTGCCAACAAGGCCGTGCTGGCGCAGCCGTCGACGGTGCCGGATGTGCACGCGCTCGAGACGCTTGAGATGACGGCGAACTTCCCTGTAGGCTCTCTTACGGCACACCTCGTGGCGCAGCGCGCAGCGGAGCGGTCGATTGCGGTGCGCAGCACTGGTGGCGGCAGCATTACAAAGGGCATGTTTGGCGACATGGAGAGCGTCGTCCGCCTTCCTGACGACATAAGCGAGCAGAGCATTTCGGTTAACATCAACTGTCGCAGCTTTATCAGCTTCCGTGGGCTAGGTGGGATGCCCGGTGGCGGACTAAACCTTGGCAGCGGCGCCAACAACAGCAATACGGGTTTCAACACGGTAGGCTTCCCACACGGCCGCGCGGATCCTGTGACGCCAAAGGACTTTGGCTCGCTTTGCTTGCCTCCGCCGACGAGGCTCTCACTCATGAAGGGCAAAGAGGCGAGGAAGCTAGCGCTTCCCAAGGCCGAGGAAATCGAAGACGACGACTGGCAGCAGGAGCTGGAGCGCTGCCGCACCAGCAATCACTCGGAGCTGCTGCTGTACAACTACGGGCTGGACGAGGTGCCGCCTGAGGTGTACGACCCGCCACTGCTGCAGGTGGTCGTTTTGGATATTTCACAGAACAACCTCAGGTCTCTTCCACATGAGCTGAGCTTCTTGATCCACTTGCGCAAGCTTGTGGTGTCGTACAACAAACTTACCGAGCTCCCAGATAGCCTCGGCAACCTTAGCGAGCTCGAAAGCCTCGATGCGAGCCACAACGCCCTCGTAGATCTACCGCAGACCTTCATCTACCTCAGCTCCCTCACCTCGGCCGCGCTGGACTACAACAACTTCTCCAGCATTCCTGATAGCTTGCTTGATATAGTCGCTCCTCCGCTATGTTCCAGCGCATCGAACGTGATGGAGAACTTTGCCATGTCCACCACGCAGGTGAACGGCGCGCGAATGGCAAGCTTAGTGGGTAACACGGCCGTCTCCTTAGTTGGCGGCTCCAGCGTGAGTAACTCCAAGACAGTGATCATGTCGCCCAAGCTGAAGGTGATCTACCTCGCCGCCAACGACAGCCTCACAACCCTGCCTTTGCGAGAGCGGCTGCAGCGCTTCGACGACCTCACGATCGCGCTCGACAACGAGCCCTCGCTCTACAAGGACTACTACGAGAAGAACCTCGACACCGAGCTGCCCAACATTACGGTCAACTGGAACAAGCTCTACCCGGATGAAATCGTGCCGTATCTCTACTGCGGCAGTCTCCGCTCTGCGCAGTCGCAGATGGTGTACCGAAAGCTGAACATTACGTATCTGCTCACTGTAGGCCGGCAACTTGTGCCGGTGCCACCGGAGGGCGGCCATCACAAGGTCATCGTCGTGGACGACATCCCTGGCGCTAACATTCGCATGTCTTTTCAGGAGGCCGTCAACTTCATCGAGGAAAGCCAGTCGAAAAAGAGCGGGTGCCTGGTGCACTGCTTTGCAGGCCTGTCGCGCTCCGCCACAACGGTGATTGCGTACCTGATGATTAAAAGAGGCATGCGGCTGGATGAGGCCTATCTGGTGACCAAGAAGGGCAGACCTGCGATTCTCCCAAACAAGGGCTTCTTTGATCAGCTGGTGGAGCTGGACAAAGAACTGTACCCCAAGCCAAACCGGCCCCTCGACATCGAGTCCCTCGGGCGTTCAGCAAACTGAACAAAGCCAAAGCAGAAGAAGGCATCCCTTTCGCCGCCACGTGACCTTCCTCACATGCGTGTCTGCGCCTATGTGCACGTGAGCGGGTATGCGTATTCGCTGGTCCTGTCTTCTTGCATTGATGTACGCCGTGGAGTCTCGACGTACTCGCCCACAGCCACTTGCTTCCGTACCATATATATATATATAGATGTATGTGTGTGTGTGTGTTGTTCCCCCACCCCATCTCGCTCTATTTCTTCTTTGACGCCTCGTGCCCGCTGTTGTGCGTGCCCTTTACTTTCTTTCTATTTTCCCGCTCTTGTTTTGTCGTTCTTCCTGGTCTTGTTTCACACGTTTGTGTCTATGTGTGTAAAGGATGTGTCCTTGTTTGCTGTCTTGCGTCACTGTGCTCTTTCCCTCTTTTCTTTTGTTTTTCGTTTCTTCTCATCGCGTTACGGCGCACTTCCGCCAACGCCCTGTTCCGTCTTGTGCGTCCCTCTTCTTTCCCTCTTTCCTTCGCTTTCTTGTCCCTGTTTCCAGTTTTCCCTTTCTTCGTCGTTCTTGCGCCGCTCTCTTCTTTCGTCTCGTGCACTTCCGGCATCCCACCAATACTTTCAGAAGTTTGGAACAGGCTCGGCGGTACTAGACAAGCCTCGTCCTTTCTTTTTTCTCCTTTATGATGCTTTATCATAATCCCAGCTACACCGCACCGTGGGATCCCAGCCTCCAGTGTCCCGATCATGGACGGCAGGCCAC
>NC_018261.1:850562-851644 GCF_000227135.1 Leishmania donovani | reverse complement strand
CGTCTTGTGCGTCCCTCTTCTTTCCCTCTTTCCTTCGCTTTCTTGTCCCTGTTTCCAGTTTTCCCTTTCTTCGTCGTTCTTGCGCCGCTCTCTTCTTTCGTCTCGTGCACTTCCGGCATCCCACCAATACTTTCAGAAGTTTGGAACAGGCTCGGCGGTACTAGACAAGCCTCGTCCTTTCTTTTTTCTCCTTTATGATGCTTTATCATAATCCCAGCTACACCGCACCGTGGGATCCCAGCCTCCAGTGTCCCGATCATGGACGGCAGGCCACGAGCCTGCCGCACCCCCCCCCCGAGTACGGTGGCCCACCCTTGGCGTCCGCGGGCAGGGCAGGGCAGGGGGCGGGGCAATGTCGCCGAAGAGGCTCGCGGCACGGTCACGCCTGTGCTGACGCACCGCGAGTTGTGCCGGCGATTCAACGGGTACACGTCCCCCAACTCCTGTTTTCTGTTTTGGCAGCGAGGCGCTGATGCAGGAAGCAGCCCGTTTCCCCGCCAGCGCCGGACACAGCGCGACTGCCAGTGGACGCAGCCAAGCACACCGTGGTTGGTCGGCCCGCCCCCGTCACGAAGCGTCGGCACAGGGGTCTGCATTGCGCAAGACGTGCAGTTCACTCCCACAGGCCCCACAGGGCACCTGGCGTACCAGCGTCTCAGCATCCCGGTGCAGCAAGAGAGAGGAGGCACCGGGCTGGCGTCCCCGCGCTCGCACACCACGACACGGGGCACAGGTGTACGCCCTCCCCCTCTTCCCAACGACAAGAGCGAGGCAGCGGCGTTCCGGCTGTGCTGCCACGTCCATGCTAGGCGCATACACACCACGTCCGGCCGCACACCAAAGAGTCAGCCACGCAGACGCACACCTGCGAGGTGTTCCGCAAGGCTATGACAGAATGCACGACTGCGGCCAGCAACACCCACGAAGGCGGGCCTCTCTGGCGACGCTGCCCTGCGCGCCGCCCTGTGGAAGGTGGTGCGCTGGACAGTGAAGCACGCCATACAGGTGGATTGAGCATCCCTCAAAACAAGGCGCGCACCCGCCCAGCGAAGCACACCCCGCCGCACGCCACGACCTTGCAT
>NC_018261.1:847295-849912 GCF_000227135.1 Leishmania donovani | reverse complement strand
TGCGCCTAGGCCACCACCGGCATGCTACCCCTGCCCCCCACCCTTTGACAGACGCCACCGCCCTCGAGTAACGCCCGTGAGGGCGGTCCCGCCTACTTTGGTGCGCGCCATGCGGCTCGGTGGGTGTGGCGCCGATGGCGCAGGCATGCCTGCGAGGGGGGAGGGACAGGCTGAGCCCGTTATAGACGCGTGGGCGGATGCAGCGGCCGGACGGCTCGTCCTAGAGGACGCGGATGTGGCCGCCGTGCCGCAGGGGGTGGGTGAGGGGCGGCTGTGTGTGTACGTATATATCGGGGTACGAGTTTGTGGTAGGCGGAAGACGGTAGTGACAGTGCCGGTTGATGTGTTGGCAGACGTACGTTTTTTTGTGTTCCTGTTGCTGTTTCCTGCGCTCTGGTTGTGATCCATCTTACCTTACCATGCAGAGGGCAGAGGAAAAGCGGGCCGATACAGTGGCACTTACGTGATTTCTGTATCTGATGAGAGCATGGCGTTCTGACACGCCTTCGGAAACTGAAGGGGAGAGAGCGCACGACGACCTCGAGGATTCGGCGTAGAGTGAAAAAGAAGGGAAGAGACGGCAGAGGAGTGGACACCAGCGACAGAGGCGAGAAAAGCATGAGAGCGACACAAGAAAGCAAAAAAAAAAAGATTTGTGGTGCGGTGGGGTTTCCTGGTGCGACGACGTCGACTGTATGAGCTTTAGCTCTCCGTGTTCCTGCTCCTGTGGAGGGGCGTCCCAGCATATATGCTGGCACCGGCTCCACGAGATCTGCAGGTCTGTGTGGGTGATGCCAAGTCGTATTGCTGAGGTCTCACGTAGCTCTTTGAGTGGACTCCCCGTTACCTTGTTTCTTTACTGGCCTTTGTATTATGATCTCTTCAAGGCGATGTAGACCACTATTGACGCGAGTTCTGCTATCTTCGCGCTTCTTTTCTTAAACAGTATTTCTTGTCTGCGTGTGTGTCGCATCTGCAAGCGCGCATTCGTGTGCGTGCGCCTCCGTGCAAATGAGTGCGCTTCATCTTTTTCTAGGCTTCTGCGAGTCCTCTTTGGCGGTGTTGTTGTCTTTCCTGCATGCGCCTCTGGTCGCTGGAGTGGCCTGCGGATACTCGCCCCCCTCTTCTCTACAGTATGTGCTCTTGCCTGTTCGCCTGTAGGCGTGTGTGTGTGGCAGTGCATCCTACCCACGCCAACCTCGCTCCTCTTCCAAAGGTTTCGCTGTTCCTTCCTTTCGCGTGTATGGTGGAGCCTGATCTGGTGCCCCCGATGAAGTCCAAGGCGCGGAAGCACCCCCCCCCTCCCTCCGAAAAGGAAGGAGCTGTGCATCACCACTGCAGCATAATTGCAGCGGGGGAGGTGCATAGTCATGAACTCGAGGAAGCATACAAACGTGCAAGCTCATGTCGGCGGCAGAAGACGAAGGAAAACGGATGGCGAACGAAACAGGGCGACAGGGAGGGGGTTCTGCCGGAGAGGAGTGCAGAGTGCTCATCTGCATCGCCCCACCTTGGCAGAACGCACGTCCTAGTTGAATAAAAGGCAAAGAGGAGTAATATACTGAGCGCTTTCCTGTGACTCTTTTCTCCCTTTATGTAGCTGTTTATGTGCGCGTCGTGCCTCTGTTGCGGCTTTCCGTGTTGCCTCTTCGCATTCTATACGGTCGAACGACGACGAAGTAACAGACAGGACGGTGGAGCGAGGGGAGCATGGCACCGTGAGGTGTTTGACTGAGGCGAAAATTCGCCTCTCTTTGTTGTTTGAATTTTTTTTTTCGTGTGTTCGCTTCTTTTTCTATTCTCTTTGCTGTCTATACGTGGCATTCTTCGTGGCTGTGGTGCCAACAGTGGTGCATAAGAGGGAATCGAGTAGCAGGATGAGAATTTGCCAACGAGAACGCTCTCCGCATCCGAAAAAAAAAACAAAAGACGGCGAACACAAAACGTCAGGGATGAAAGCCGGCGTATGGGGTAACACGTCTCCCTGCCTCCTGCCTCCTGCCTCCTGCCTCTTGCCTCTTCCTTGTCTTTTTTTTCTTTTCGGATCTCCCCAACTCTGTTTCTCGCTTTCTGTGCTGACTCTGGCTGCCGTGACGATCGCTTCCTTGTTTGTTTTGCTGCTACTCGCTACCACACTTTGACGATATTTTTTTTTCCTTCTATTCGTTTTTTTTTTGCCCTCTTGTCCTTGACTTTTCCTTTGTGCCCCTTCCTCTTCTCCCTTCGTCGCTCGTGTAGAACCCCTCATCACGGTAGATGTCGTCTTCTGGGTCACACACGCACACACACAAGAAAGCATACTCTCTCACTCTCAGCGTGTGAGTGTCGCTTTTGCGGTTGTTCCTGCGCCTGTAAAACGCTGCGAGGCTTCTTTCACATGCATGCACTTCATGTCGCCAGCCCCTCCTCCATACCCGCACACTTCCACCGCCACTGCCGCTATGTATGTCGGTGCTCCTCTTTCTTACCGGACTTTCGCCCTTGTTAGGAGCTCTCTTTCTTTTTTGTCGTTTTTCTTCACTTTTTTGTCTACGTTGAAGGATAGGGACACCTCGACGGGGCTTTCCAGTGTTCAGTCCCCTTGACACAGGAAGAGGCCAGAGTGATGCTTACCGCT
>NC_018261.1:846540-847196 GCF_000227135.1 Leishmania donovani | reverse complement strand
TCACTCTCAGCGTGTGAGTGTCGCTTTTGCGGTTGTTCCTGCGCCTGTAAAACGCTGCGAGGCTTCTTTCACATGCATGCACTTCATGTCGCCAGCCCCTCCTCCATACCCGCACACTTCCACCGCCACTGCCGCTATGTATGTCGGTGCTCCTCTTTCTTACCGGACTTTCGCCCTTGTTAGGAGCTCTCTTTCTTTTTTGTCGTTTTTCTTCACTTTTTTGTCTACGTTGAAGGATAGGGACACCTCGACGGGGCTTTCCAGTGTTCAGTCCCCTTGACACAGGAAGAGGCCAGAGTGATGCTTACCGCTACGCACGTCGGCGAGGAGGCCCTGCGCGGCGCTGCGTCGGAGCGACCGGCGGCAGTGCCCACAGCTTGTGCCACCCCTATGATCGGGCAGCGTGTCCGCGCGACTCGAATGTATCCTGCCGCCGGCCTTCAGCACTGCCTCCTGGTGTGGTGGAGGGCCTGAGTGTCACGCCTACTGGACTGCACCAGAGGTGGCGACCGGCGTGGTGAGGGAGCGGCTGTGAGGCGACCTGCGACGCGGCGGGTGGGTGTGGGTACAGGCTGAGGCAGGGGGCCGTGCTCTCGCATGACCGCGTCGGCGCATTGCTGCAACGCGCGCGCCTAGGCCTGCTTCGTGCCGCGCAA
>NC_018261.1:825561-846441 GCF_000227135.1 Leishmania donovani | reverse complement strand
GTGGTGAGGGAGCGGCTGTGAGGCGACCTGCGACGCGGCGGGTGGGTGTGGGTACAGGCTGAGGCAGGGGGCCGTGCTCTCGCATGACCGCGTCGGCGCATTGCTGCAGCGCGCGCGCCTAGGCCTGCTTCGTGCCGCGCAATGGAGGCCTGCGCCAGGGCGAGGTGGGGTGGAGCTGGACTCACGCTATAGGGCAGATAATATACGCGTCTGCAAAAGAAATTGTATGTAGGTGAATTTTCTTGTCTCAGTGTCTCTTGCCGCTCCCGTCCTTTGTGCTGGTGACTCTCCGCTTCCGCCACTCTTTGTTTTGGCTCGTCTCTGTATAGGTGTTTGCGTGCGCCGGTGAGCGTATGAGTGTCTTCATTGATGTGCATTGGCGCGCTTTTTTCTCTCGTCGGTGGCCTTTTCGCTTGTGTGTATGTGTACTCGCTGGCACGTGAGGCGGGTCGATCCTACATGACGTCCTCTCCCTCTGTCGCCCACGCGCACGCTACCGCACGATACCCCCCCCCCACCTACTTCTCGTTGTCGCTGTACCTCAAGCCGTTTTGTGTGCTCTCGTTTTGCCTCTTGCGTTGTGGTTCCTCTCCTCCTTTTTTTGTGTGTGTGCGTGTTATCGCCGTTCGCATGTGCTCTCAAAATGTGCGATATATATATATATATAGATTTTTTTATTGCCCTTTTCACGTGCTAATGCGTTGATGTCAGTTTGAAAGCGAGTTGCTATGGCAAAGGGCAGGAGACGTGCTTCTGCTGTGGTGTTGCCCTTTGGGTGGCTGTTGGTTTCGTATGCTGGTGCAGCTCCTGCTGCCTTCTCTTTGTCTAGTTTATTTTCATTGTTGCTCTCTCACCCGAATTTGTGTGTCCCTCTCCGATTTTGTTCTTGTTCGCGCTACTAGAGTAGTGGTGAGAGGGTGCCATGGATGACTCGTTTTTCCCCCTTTTCTCTGTTGCCATGTATGAAGATCTGCGCCCTCCCTTTACTTCTCTCTCTTGTCTTCTTTCTTCCCAGTCCCCTTTTCTTTACATTGCATCTTTTCTTTCTTTACCGGCTGAGCCTCTTCTTTGTTTTCTTTTAAGTGTTGATGTGCTCTATTTTTTTTTGTGTTGTTGTCCTCCTCCCCTTCCTTTCCCTACCCGTCACGTACTCCTGATGCTGCACTCTGTCTCTGTCTCAGCCTTTTGGTGACTCTTTAGCGTACTGCAGTGTCTCTCTCCGTGTAATCCCTCTCTGCCCACCGCTTTTCTGACGCTATCATCTTCGCTTGTTTTCTTCGTTACCTCTGTTCTCGTTCGTCCTTGTATGTGTGTGTGTGCTGTAGTCTTTTTTTTTTCGCTCTATCTACCTTATTTCCTTCTGCCCTTCACAACAATAACCTACCCATCCCTTGCCTACGCACCGACCCTCACACACACACACACACACACACACATACACAAAGGGGAAAGAAAGAGAGGGAAATAAAGCACTAACTTGCACCGCCGCGTTGTATCCCCTCTCCTCCTCCCGCCTTCCTTCTTCCCTTCTTCCCTTCTTTCCTTCTTTCTTACGTCTAGGCGTCTGTGCTGTGGAGCTGCACTCTTTGCTCCTGTGTTTGCGTGTGTGTGTGTGCTTCTGATTGTTTGGTTGTTACCTTCATGCTTGTCTGCTTACATATGTCTGCCTGTTTGTGTGTGTGTGTGTGTGGAGGGGGTTTCTAAAAGCTCGATCACTTTCTCTGCTCGTTTTTTTTTTTTCGAGGTTTTGATTTTGTCTCGTGCTTGGTCGCTTTTCACTTTGTCCACACGCACACACACACAGACATACACACGCTGTAGGCTCGTATTGCGTCGATTTTCTCCTCCTCGTCGTTCCGAGGGTGCAACTCTGTTCTTTAGTGTCCATCTCCGTGCGCGGTGCACGTATTTTTCGCTGCTGTTTTCTTTCGCCGACAGCGTTTTTGTTGTGTTTTCGTACTTCTTATTGTCCTTCCTGCATTACATGTTTATTAGCTTTCCCTCTCTTGTTTTCTGTCCATCTTCGTCCTGCGCTCCAGTGTCTCTCTCTCCGAGTGGGCCTTCTGTTCCTCTCTGCGGAGTTGTGGGCAACGGTACTGATGACGCCAAGCAGAAACAAACTGACGTTGACCCTGTCTACTCCCCAGGACAGGTAAAACTGAGAAGCGTATCAGGAATTCCGCGGTGGCAAGTGGCGATGGCGCCGCCTAGAAGTAGGCGGGGGGGGGCGCATCTCGGCTTTGCCTGTTTGGCTGGTGCTATGGCTTTGAGCTACCCTAAACGCACACACACGCAGATCTCGCTGTTTTTTTTTTTCGGCTACCCGCGATGTGTGCGCCCTCTTCCTCTGTCTCTCTCTTTGATGACTCTCCGACCTCCCCATGTGCGCTTGGCTGTGTCTTCCAACCTGCGCCACTGCCGCGTCCTTCCTTCTTCTGTTTTCGTTTTCATCGCTAGGGAATGATCCCACTTGCCCACGTACAGATATTGTGGGCTGCTATTATTCATATATACATACCTATGTGAAAGGGCTAGCGTTCCGTATTGCATCTCTCCGCACCTTCCCATTAGGATAAGCTTCGCGCTCCCCGCAACACGCGGGAAACTCTGTCACCGCTGCCCCATTCAAACACTCCTTCTTTCTCGCTTCCTGCGCTCTCGCGACGCTCACGCCTTTTCTGTTTCGTGCTTCGAGGGCAGGTAGACGAGGGTACAATGAACGCATCATCGTTGTTGCTTACGCCGTCGGCGGTGCCGCGGCAAGAATCGTCCGCAGCATCCTACCTGACCTCCTCGCCGCTGCTGGTCGACGTGGTGCCGTTCGAGGCTTCGCTGCAACGCCTTTTGTATGAGAAGGTTTCGACAGACGAGCAGATGTGCAGCTACTCGGTGCAGCAGGCGTACCGCGGGCTTCTGTACGGTGTCCGTGCAACCACGCTCACGTTGACGGGGGCAGGGATAGGGGCCGCGAATCATGAGCCTGCGTTGGCCCCTTCCAAAGAGGGCGAGACGCATCGCGACGCCGCGTTGTCAGCGGCGACGGCGACGGACGCGTGCGTGCTTCGCGGGTGGCAAGCGGTGCTGTATCGCATGGCGCTTGTGGCCACCCGCTCTGCTGCGGACTTGGAGTGTGCCATCTTTTTGAGCACACGCATTCTCTGTGACCCGGCGACGGCCCACGGTCAGGGCAACGAGCGTCCATGCTGCACGCATGAGTGGACGCAAGCGCTACTGCAAGGGCTGCCACTGAGGGGTTTTGTGATGGGCAGCAGCGAGCACAAGGAGCTCGATGACCGATTTGTTCGGCTCGTGCATGCAAACCGACGGTACCAGCTTGGATTTCTTCTCATCCTGTCGAACACGCTTCGCATGTTGGCCAGCGGCCACGTCGAGGGCCAGCGACTGTGCGCCGAACACACAGAACTGTTCACAGGCATTGCACAGAGCATGGTGCCGGCTGTTGCGAGCTACGTGGAGGAGTCGATGCGCGAGAGCGCACTGCACGCCGCGAGGAGGACGGATGCGGGCGGCGCCGCCCCGCCGCCGAGCCGGCTGACGGTTGAGCTGAATCACCTCGTCGTGCACTGTGTGTACTGGCTCACCACGGACGTGCTGCTGGCGCACATGGACGCCGAGGCCGACTCATCCGTGGACACCAAAGAGGCAGCACTCAAGCCAAGGAGGCAGAAGAAACGCCCGCCGGTGCTCGATCGTGACCTTCCAGCGTGCCTGTGGGGGTGCGTCACAATGGTCCGCAACGCGCTGCGACGCGGTTTTCGTTGGCTTGCCGAGGAGTTTGACCACCGCGGCCCCCGCACAGCAGCGACGCCGGCAACGGCGCTGCTGTCAGCTGTCTCGAAGCAGCTCGAGGACGTCTTCACAGATGTGGTCAAACACCAGGAACTGCTGCAGTACTCGCTCCTCAACGCGACGCGCGAGTTCAACGGGGCTTCATCGCACAACGCACAGAGTCTGACGGAGATGGTATGGGCCCACACGCTGCAGATGTGCTTCCTTGTTCGCAACTTGACTGGTGTGTGGGTCGCCGTGCATGGAGGCCTGGGCGTGCCGACGACGTCGGCAGGTTTGGTTCTGCCAGCGTACAGGGACGTTTTGATGTTCATGGCCAGCGCCCTTCTGCGCGTGCCCACCCTGCACGATGCGAAGGAGAACGAGCGGACAACCTTCATGGCGACCGATGCGGCTTTAAGTGCGTGCCTCGCGCTCGTCGCAGCCGCACCCACCACAACGCTGCAGGCGGAGTTGTGGGCCACAGACAGCGGTGTGACACAACAGATCCACGCTCTTCTGGTACAGCGGGCGTTGCGGTACCGCAATGAGCGAGTGCTTCGGTTAGCCTCACTGCTTTCGCGCGCCGTGCTAGACGCGGCGGTGCGAAGCGGCGCTCTCGCTGGCTTCGCCGCGGACTCGTCCGACCAGCTGCTAGAGCTACTCGAGAGCGAGGACGACGCCGCGTCGCGGTGCGTTGGTGAGCTGCTGTGCGTGTCTATTCTTGAGCACCCATACCGTCTTATCCCGGCGCTGTTTCGTATGCTGGAGCACGGTAGCACGGCCACGCGGCGACATGTGCTGGAGGTGCTGTGTAACCTACCGGACCTCGTCTCGGAGCAGCGCGCCGCGGAGGAGGACACAGCGGAGGAACGTCCCTCGCGCTCCAGCGCGCCGGATACCGTGGCGCCGTGGTTTGGTGGCCATTCGAAGTCTATAGGCGCACGCCGACGCCACGTACTCAGACTCCTTGCGGAGAACCTGTTGCTGCGGCTGCCGGACGAGGAGCTGTGCGTGCGGCTGCTGAGCTCGTCCTTGTTTGCCAAGGTGCACCCGGACGACGTGCTGCTCCCGCTCTTGCACCTCTGTGTGCAAAGAGATGACACGGGACGGAAGCAAAGCGCCGCGCTGTCGGCGTTGACCTCCGTTGTCACCGCACACACGGACACAGCGGAGACGTACCTCCTGCTGTTGCAATGCGGGTATCAGTGCCAGTCCGCGGCGAACGGCGGCACCCTCAGCGCTGTAGTCGCGCCTGGAGGGATCAAGAGGAATACCGACGGTGTAGACAGCGAGCAGAACCCTACTATGGTGCGGCGACCGACTCCGCAGACGCCAGGCGACATTCTATCACAGGCCCTCCTCTACTCAGCTGATGGTATTGCTGGATCGGCGCACGACTTGTCCTCAACACCGGCTGCCCTGCCGACCACAGCGGCCGAGATGGACCCATCATCTTCTGAAGCGCGCGCCGGCAACTGGCGTCGCAAGGAAGCGCAGTTGCAGACGGCGCTTCTGACGCTCACAGATCGGTGGGTGCGGGCGGCGGCAGCGAGCTGGACGTACGCTTGTCATTCCCTTCCTCTCCTTCAGTTTCTGGCCCGTCAAGCAAACCGCGGAGCGGGTGACGGCACAGCTGATTATGCCAGCGACTCTGGTGACCCTGTCGTAGAGTGGGTGCAGTGGGCCATGAAGTACATGGTGCGGCTTACCGCCTCGCTTACCGGCCTCGTCAACGATGACCTCTCGCCAGCTGCCCAGGCTCGCTTAAACAAGATGCACCTTCGAGCCATCTGGGACACGTTCTTTGCACGTGCGTCGGCCACGGAAGGACCGCCTGATGACAGGTGGGCGCGCATTGCTTGCCGTGCAGGGGGCACCGGCAGCGGGGCCGACGCAGGCGCGTCGGCGCGCCTGCACGCACTGCTGCTGCCGCTCCTGTGCTTACGCAGTTGTGCCCCCAAAACATTCGCCGTTGCAGACGCGACATTCGTGACGGAGGCAGTGGATTCACCTGAGGAGGAGGACGACGACGATGACGTTGCCACTATTGTGCGCCGACTGTGGCGAGTCCTCTGGCGCGGCGTCACAATGGAGGCGAAGTCGGATGCGACGATTTTTGCCGCGTACCCGGAAATTCAGCGGGTTGCGTTGGAAGTGGTGTGCCGCTTTCCGGCGAGGCTCTTCTTCCACGCGTGGACGCGGTGGACAGCGGCACAGGCAAAAGACAATGAGCCCTCCAACGCCTCGAACTCGCCGGATGGCGAGCTGTCGTCGTCGAGGCTGTTTGCGTATCGGGTGTATCTCTTCGGCGTGTCATCGTACCTTGCCGCTGCGAGTGTGCAGACAGCGTCGCGGCACAGCGACCCATCGGCATCGACGGCGGCGCCTCTTTCAGCAGATCACGGCAGTTACTTGGCCAGTGACTTGCAGGTTGTCCTAGAGTACCGCGCCACGCTGGAGCGACTGTTGACTGTCACGTTGCCCCAATGGCTGATGGAAGAGGAAGGGGACATATCTGTCAACTTGTCATCGTCGCAGCAGGGGAACTCAGTGGGAGAAGCCGGCGAAGCGGGGCCAGGGATACCTATCAACCAGGGCTCGAGCGAAAAGGCGGAGGCCATGAAACAGCGACTGTGCGTCGCCGCTATCGATGCTGCAGCCGTCGTCGGCGTTGTGACGCTATCCAAAGCCGACGGTTTTCCAACGTCATCTTCTCTACCGACTTCCGGCAACGGTTACACCTCCGCTCTCTACGCCTTGTGCAACAGCCTCCTTGAGACGCCGCTGACAGGGTTGGCGAAGGCGTACAGAGACGCCGAGAAGCGCGAGACGTCGGAGGAGCTGCCGAGGTACGACGACGCTGGCAGTGAAACCGATTGGGCCCGGCAGCTGGCGCGTTTCCAGCTATGCATCCGCGTTCATCAGTGCGTGCTGAACGCCATCTCTCTTCACCCCGCCCATGCGAAGGGTCTGCTGCTGTGTTGGTTTCGCGGCTTCCTCCGCCCGATTGTGGAGCTGTCGAACGCTGCTTGCAGAAGTGTGGTGGGGAGAGAACGGCACGAGTGTCGTGCAGCCGTGGACGCATGCAGTGTCATTTTTCAGGCTGTTCTGATGGCGCGCAAGATCGGCAGCCCCACTGCCCCTGCCTTGACCAACTCGGCAGAAGACAAGTCGTCGGCCTCGTCGTCTCTCCTTTTCCGGCTTGCGTGGGAGGAGAGGGAGGCGCTGGTGAGCTTTTCCCTCGGATGCGTGCGGTTTACGGCGTCGGCAGCGGTGCAAATCGTCGGCGTCCGCCTCCTCTCTGCGGTCCTTGTCGCTGCTCCCGAGCTCTTCCTGAGCATGGACGGAATGAACACGCAGATGGTCACGTCGACGCCTTCCACCCGTATGGGCTTTTCATCTTCACCCTGGTGCGCGCTCGAAGATGGGCAGCGGCTTCTGAGCTCCGCCGCGTCCGCGCTGCAGCCCATCGCCCTCATGCACCCCGATCGCCCCACCCGCGTTCTGGCTGATGAGGTGTTGCGAATGCTGGAGAAAGCGGCAACGGCGAGCGGCACGTGATCACCTGGACACGAGCGCGAAGGAGGAGGTGGACTCGAGGGCTCGCACGTGCCATTGACCCCTTCGCACCACCACCCTCTCTGCGCGGCGGAGGTGATGCCTGCAACAGAGCTGCTTTAGCACTGCCAAAAAAAAAGAATCGTAATTCACACTAGCACTCATATATTCACAAACAAAAACGTGGCATCGGCGTCTGGATGACGTGCGGCTCTCTCGAGTACGGGGGCGCAAAAGAAGCGCCAGAACGCCGAGTTTGTTTATTGACTGAACATCACGCGCAAAGGCTGAACAGCAACAACCAAAGGTGTATGTGCGTGGGGGAGGGGGCGGGCGGGCGGGCAGGCTTCCTACAGCGCACGTTGTAGAATGGCGGCACTGGCAGAATGGCTGAGCGAATCCAAAAATTTCAACGACGCTTTCTTCTTGTGCTCGAATGAGTGCTTGCTGTTCCTCCTCCTGCGTCGCCAACGTTTCCCGCCTACTCCACCTTCCCCTCTATCGACTCGCTTGTGAAAGCAGTTTCGATTCCAAATTGCATTCTCTAAGTGCGCGTGGGTTGGCGTGTGCGCGGCCGCACGCCCCCTCTCTTGTTGTGCATCGTACCACTTCTCGATTCCACCCTTTTCCTTGTCTTTTTGTGTTGCGTGCTTGCGCTCTTTCACGTCTTCTCTCGACAGCATCGCTTCCGCTATCGTCGCGAGGTGAAGCGTCGCGTAGGGAGCAGCACTGAGAGGCCGCGGAGGCACTTTCCGCGTGCTTGCGCTTTGTTGTTCCTCCGCGTTGCGCTGCGGAGGGCGCTGCCACGCTCATTTTTTTTTTTTGCTGCTCCTCTGTTTAGCATGCTTTTGCGCACGGATAAGGATGCCACCGATGACGACGTCGAGTATGGCTGCTCGCCACTCGTGGCGGGTGCTGACGTCGTCTCTCAAAGCCAAGGTGAGCCTTCAGATGACACTTTGCGGTGGCCAGTGCTTTCACTGGTACCGAACGCCGCGCGGCACATTTGTCGGTGCCATTGGCGACGGCGTCTTTGAGCTGCGCGAGGTACAGTGCAGTGCAAAGCTGAAAAAACAAGAACTGCAAAGGACCGCGCCACAGCCGCCGGTGCCGGCACGGGCGAGGCGGCGGCACGCGGCGAGCGCTCCTGCTTCCACCTTGGAGGCTGCCGTGGGCGAGAGCGACTGCTGCCCATGCTGCTGGATAGAGTACCGGCGATTATGGCCGCTAGCTCAACCAGTTCGCCTAAGTGGCAAGGGTCGCACGAGCCCACTCTCATCATCATTGCGGCACACAGGTGCATCATCAGCACCCGCCGTATGGGAGAGCGACGAAGAGATGCTAAGTCGCTATCTCTCTCTCGATGTCGATCTTGACCAGCTATGGCAGGAGTGGACCGACTCGCCAGAGACTCGCAAGCATCCCCTTGTGGAATACCTCGTCGGCAATCGCCTTCACCGAGAATTCCTGCGCAGCGGTCACGGCCAGCGTGTTTGCGAGCACGACGAAGCACAGGCAAATCTGTACATCCCCATCCGCCATGTCCGGCAGGATTTGCACTCGTGCCTTTTCTCCTTCCTGTGCTCGCAGAACAACAACGTCACGCGCATCACAGGCATGATCTACGCACTCTCCCGCACCTACGGCGACCACCTATGTGACGTCCAACTCGCCACTGGTGAGGTGCAAGAGCCGCGGAAGTCGGCTGCTGATACGCGGTCCAAGGTACCACAAACGCAATTCCAATCGGACGCCGCTGCCACCAGGAGAGACGCCATTGCATCTCCGTCACTGAGGTCGCACAGTTCAAGCACCAACTCTGCGGAATGGCTTTCGGTGTACAGCTTCCCCTCACTCGAGCAGCTAGCAGCTGCCACGGAGGACACGCTGCGCAACCTCGGCTTCGGCTACCGTAGCAAGTACATTGTGGAGGCTGTCAACTTTATCCGGACACAGTTGCCTCCGCAAGCGCTCCAGGACAAAAAGGCGGTGAAAGGGAAGATGCACTCCCCTCCACACCTAATACAGCAACACGGGGCGTGCTATCGAAACGGCTTCTACTCTGCTGTGCTAAGCCACCACAACTACCACCACCAGCATCAACGGGATATGCTGCTTCTCCTGCCGGGCGTGGGGCGCAAAGTGGCAGACTGCGTGGCGCTCTTCGCGCTCAACCGCACCCACATTGTTCCCGTGGACACGCACATGGCACAAGTTGCGGTGGAGTACCTTGCCGCCCCAAGCGCCGCGGCGGCGGTGGGTCGTAAGCGTTCTCGTCCAGGGTGTCTGTTGTCCGAGGAGGAAGCCCAGTCACCGGATAATCTGCTGCTGGAGTGGAGGAAGCAGGCGGAGGCTCTTAAGGTGAAGAAAGGCGCGTCGCCAGCGACCGTGAAGGCGATAGAGGAAGGCAGAAGCTCTGCAGCGTCGCTGCTGCGTGCCTCACGAAAAACGCCTGTCCCGCCGTTGTACGAGCGGCATCATAACGTCATTCAGGACGCCTTCTGGAAGCTGTTTGGCAACTACGCTGGGTGGGCCCACAGCATTCTCTTCTACTACCGCCTGCGCAAATGAGACACCGCACGAAAGCAGAGAGAACTCAACGAGGCGTGTGCTGGTCTTCTCTTTTCCCGGTTTGTCTGCGCTCCCCAACATCATCACAGAACCCTATCATTGCGATTGATTCCAAATATATCGAGAAGGACTACGAAAAGGGAACCCTATTCTAATCTCGTGCACCCATCTGTGCCGACACAGATGCGATTCGCCGGCGCGCCGCCGCTGTCGCGAACATCGCGGCTGAGGCGAAGGCGGCACCGACTAATCTTGCTAGGACTGTCTGCCGTCAGATGACGTCGAGACAAGCATCACCCCCTCCCCCCCTCTCCATCGGCTCGCGCATTATAGACGCCGCTGCCGCCGACGCCGTTGGCGAAAGAGTTGTCCATGGCCACACCATCCGCAATTCGCGCGTCCGAAGAGCCGTGGCAGCATGCGGTAATCACGGAGCAACTCCTTTTCCGCGCATCAGTCAGCCTCTCATCCGGCAACTCCTGTTTCTGTTGATGTGGTCTTTCACTGCGAGACTCGGGAGCATGGGAGGGCGAGGGGCTCAGGGTGAGGAACGTGGCGCTTCTGAGCGCGGCTGCATTCACACTTATCCGGTGGGTCTCGACCTACAGGAGAATCAGGGTCACATATATTCAAGGCCCTCTTAGTCGCATCCGATGAAGAGCAGCTGCCGATGGCGCGCGGCCCCGCAGTTGTTCATGGCGATAAATGCGAGTAACACGCCCAACTGCAGGCATGCGTGAAGCTCGGTGAAACCGGCCACGATGTTGAAGCTCGCACACTACAAGCAGCAGCACACAGGCAGACCCTTTGTGCGCTTGATTGCGCTGATGATGCGCATGATGCGCGTGACGGAAACGTTGATGCGAAGAGGAGTGCTCCCTGCTTTGAGATTGCTAGCAACGCGGTCTTTTTTTTTTTTCGGTGGTAGTGGTGGGATGGAGGAGGAGAAAATTCTGTTGGGAAAGACATGCCATCAACCTCGACAATACGAATGCAGCCAGCCTTTATCTTTCCATTCTGTGCCCACTTCTGTTTCTTAGCGGACTGCTTCTGCAGGCGTCGCAATACAAGGCGACAACCAAATCATAGAAGCACCCCCTCCCTAGATTGTCTGCCCGCGATTGGGTCCCAGCAACGCGAAGGCACGCCTATACACTGCAACGGCACTCACTCACGCGGAGTCGGTAGGTGCGCTGAGAGCTCATAATTTTTCTCTCACCGTCACTCTTCCGCCTGCCCTCGTTTCCTGCAGAGCACGTCGGCTGAAAGTGGCGCGCTGATGGCGGCAAATTCGCAGTCTAGCGCCGTGGATCTGCTGCGCTTTCTTGCGATCTCGCTCGCCGTGCACGCCGACGCCATCTGCTGCGCCGTAGACGACGTCGAGGCCGCCATTGTAGAGTTGTCCACAAATGATGAGCTTCTTGAAGCCCTCGAAAATGAGTTGGCCGCCTTGCTCGATAGGCAGCGGCGACTGCACGTGACCCGCTCCATGATTGCCCTCTCGCAGGATGAGCGGCGCCGTGGCATGGAGCTGCGACGATGTTGGCGACCGTCGACGCAGCAGCACGGCAACAAGCGAATTCAAACGTCCCGCACACCATCGAGCAGATCGGCATCCCTGAAGCGCGGCACACCTCGTCATCCAGGCGAGGCGTTGTCCATGGATCTGTCCGCAGATGAACCTCAGCAGGAGTATGGAGCGTCGGCGGTGCCGACACGGGGGCTTTCCACGGCTACATCATCGACTGCGCCGTGCACGGAGTCCGACGCGGACTCGGTGGACGCGCAAGTCGAGCGGCTCAAAGCGAGGATCATGCATCTCGACCGCTACTCGCTGCGCGGCAAGCTCCTCCACCTAGAAAGCCAGAAAAACGCGGTCAAAGAGATCGACCTTGAAGAACTGGTGGCAAGGGTGGTGGACCCTTTCGAGTTCCCAGCCTCCGTGCGAGCTCTTTGGTGCAGTGCCGCATCCCCGCGCTCCACCGGCTCTCAGGCAAGCTCCTGTGCACCGTTGACAGGAGCCTCTCATCGCCGCTCGCGCTCTGGGGATATCACTCTTGCCCAGCACGCAACGGGTAAGGGTGGTGTGGTGAACCACACAAACATAGACCTGCTACTGGCGCGGGCATGCCAGCGGCTCTCTGGACGTGCCGCTGACGCATTAGAGGCGCTGGCGTCGACGAACGTCTCTGAGGCGAGCGCAGCAGCGCATCTGCTGGGATGCATGGTGTACGCTGCCGAGTTGGACTCCAGCGGGAGCACCGACCTTGCGGCAGTGCAGCAGCTGCAGACGATGCCGCGAGATACTCTCTCCCATCTCTATGACCAGTGCGTGCGCAACAGTGTTTGCGAGGCCAAGCTGGACGGCCGCTGCTTCGGCGTTCGCGGCACCGTGCTGGCAGCCCAGGATTTCAACGCCCTCCCTGCGGAGTGGGCCACATCGCAGTCGCTCAGTCACGTGCCGCTAGATGAGATCCTACCCCCCGTTCGGCATTTGTTATCGCCTCGCTTCAGCTTCGCGGATGTGGCGGAGCTGAAGCAGCTACAGGAGAAGCGGGTGACCTTGCAGGAGAAGCTTGTGAAGCTCCTGGTGGATGGGCAGGAAAAGGATGCGGAGCTGCTGCGAGACATTGCCGGGAGTCAGCGCGACCGCGCGGTCGCAGCGGCACGTCTGGCGATGGCCGAGATGTCCCCCGCCTCAACATCGGCGCACGCGTGGAAGACAATGGTCCTGGTGCGTGATGATGAGCGCTGACAGCCTCTCGACGGTGGATCGTAATAGCGCCTTTGCGGACACACTTGTGCTTGCCGAGGATGGGGTTTCTGCCTGCGGGGCGCTGGTGCGCCCCACCTGCAGTGTGCGTCTCTTTCCGTATTCGTATTATGATTTGTTCTCCGTTTTTTCGGGCAGGCATCATGGTGCTTTTCAGGGCGATAGCGGGAATTCCGACACGCACTGCGTGTGGCCTACAGACTGCCGTTTGGTCGGTTTTGTTGTTCTTCCTACTTCTGGCTGGCTTTGTCATTGAGGATAACGTCGCGTGTGCAAAACTATTCCCCTCTTCCCTCTCCTCGTCGCATCGCCACCATCCACAGTGGATGAGCATACCTGGATAGTGCCAAACAAAATCTACCTCATCAGCGTCAGAAGAAGTTGGTGTTAGGGAACGCATAGCACCAGGATTGAGCGAGGAGAAGCGCGCGTGGAGGGGTTCGCATTTGGTGGTGCCTCGCCGCGCATGCACCAATGAGTGCGCAGGTCGTTTCTCGAGGCGATTCGCATAGACTCTCCCCAGATCAAGCGTCCTAACGGCGCTTGCTTTCCTGTGCTGCAGCAGCAGCCTATGCTGCACCCAGCGTATGCTACTCGCACTCCTTGGCATCTTTGTCTATGTCACATATGCTTCAGCGCAACTGCCTCTTCTCGCGCTTCTTTCGTCGCACTGTCGCTTCTCCCCTCTTTCCGCTCTGCTGCCGATACTCTGTGCGCGCACCGTCTTTGTCCGTCACAGTCGGATCACAACCCCTTTACTTGTGTTTTTTTTTTTGATTTTCTTCTATTGGTGCGTGAATTTGTGCTTCCTTTGTATTCACAAACTGCGTGCCAGCAACTCGTCTCCCCTCACGCATTCCCACACATCGGCTTACATAGTTGCATCCTACCTCTCACCTCCGCGGCTGCTGCTTTATTATTATTATTATTTTTTTTTCACGCCTTTTCGCTTGTTGTTCTTTTCCTCTTGGTATACCATTCACTCCAGACACGCTCCTCTACCTGCGCACGTGCCATCTCGCCCGGTCTCTCGCTCTCGCTCCCCTTGCTCGATTTTTTTTTTTTTGCAAAGAAGAAGAAAGGGAGCCCTGCGCAGTGTACGAGGAAGTCGAGAAAGGAACGCAACAAAAGAAGCAAAAGAACGGCACAGACACGCGTGCCAACGCGCACGGACGCCAGAGTCGGCAAGAAAATCAGCGATCGTGCTGTCACGGTACCACTAAAGGCGACATTCGAGAGATACGGCTCTGTTCTCTGTTCCTTTCTCACCCGTGAAGACGACGACCTGAACGCGTAACCGACAGAGCCAAGCGCGCACGTGGTGCCACTGTCTGTGCTGCATCTCTTTGCGGCGACTAGGACAGTGGTAGCGTGTGTGTGTCTGTATCGAGGCATTGTCGCGCCCCTTCCCCTCCCTCACACACAAAAGGAACGAAAAATACGCATCTCAGGAAGAGGGTGTTGATGAAAGCTACGCTTACTCTTTTATTTTGCCTTTGACGCACATCCGCGGCTCACTTGCTGCACCGACTCCCTCTTACACGCCCTGTTTCGCGCGCTTGGTGCTACGAGGCGTGCTGGAAGATCTCTGTGTTTTCTCCCGCTGTTGTCCTTCCCGCTTGCTCTTCTGCCCTACGTGCGCGCTTGCTCGTTTTGTGAATTCGTCTTTTCCGTGCGCGTGTCTGGGAGCATCTGGTGTAGACGTATGCTCCGGAACGGTGAACAGGGCTCTTTTTGTCTCCGCCGACGTTTTCGTTGCTGCCGTGAATCGTAGGTGCATGCCACAGGATGCACGTCTCCAGCCTTTCTCGCTCGTTGGAATCGAAGCCACGGTGAGGCCCGAGCAGAGGCGGTGGAGCGCGGGGAAGCGCTCGGGCACACATGGCAGACCGCTTGAGCGATTTTTTCTCTTCCTCTTTTTGGCTGCACTCGCGCTGTGCTCAGTGTGCTGCTCCCAAGCATCGTCTGCTCCTTTTCACCCTGCACGGCACATCGTAGCGGACGAGGCACTCTCCAACGCACCATCCGCGCGGAGTGTGGCACTTCGCTACACCTTCCCCGGCAGCAGCTTGGCGCTTCTAGTGACGGAGGGCGGTCATCTGCACGCTTATGATCTGGAACGTGGCCAGCATGCGTGGTGCGCCGACGCTGGCGGTGACATGGTCACCGTGACGATAGACCTGCCGCCGTCTAAGGAGGCGGCGCTGCGTGATCCCCTAGCGCTTCCGTTTCTTGTGCGTGGCAACAGTCTCTTTACACGCGTTCCGTTCTTCACGTACACGCCACTAGAGTCCATGGATGCAACCGAGCGGCTCGAAGGGCTACCGCAGTCCCTCCGGCCCTACTTCTTTATGAACATCTCAACACTGCTGAGGCGACAAACACTCTTTTTGGGTGGCACAGATGTGTACGTGACGACCTCAGTTCAAGTGGCGGATCTCGACGCGAGCACAGGGCGGCCTGTTGGGGGCCTAGAAACTCCATCGCAGGCTTTTTGCGGCAGCAACGCCACCAGAAGCCCACCACGCGGCGACTCAACGACAGAGTCGCACCGCGTGCCGCACAATGAGCTCCTCCCTCTACTGCACATTGTCCGCTACAACATTGTTTTGCACGTGGTGAGGCCAGGCGAGTACAGCTGGTCAATCTGCCTCTCGCAGCTGCGCATGTCGCCTCGGGCAGTCGTTCAGCCACGCTTCCCGTCACCCTTTTCCGCACATAGCGCAGCCGACACCTCGTCAGCGGCTCCTGAGGACGACAGCGAGCACACGCCGCGCTTCTTCTCGCAGTTTATGCGCAACATGTTCGACTACGATGACGAGCATGTCGTGAATGTGGCCTACAGGCGTGCTGCAGATCAACAGGCCAACCCGACGCCTGCCGCGCGGACGTCGACGGCGGTGCTGATGCGCAACTTGCAGCGCACCCATACTCAGGCTGCCGATTACATCAGCCGCGTGGTTAGTGTACACCAGGTCAATGAAAGCCATGTCAGTCTCCGAAGCGTCCACGATGGCACTACGGCCTGGACATCGGCTTTGCCGCATGTGGCGCGCGAGCCTTCTGGAGATGGGACAGGCTCGACGACGTCATCCTCGAATGCAACTTCCACTGTGATCGCTGCATATGTGTGGGTGAGTGGCGCTGATGAAATCTTCCGCGTTCCAGTTCTACGTTTGGCCTTCGGCAGCGTGGTGGAAGAGGCGGAACAGCTTCGCATATCCATGGAGACGGATGCGAGGGGCGCCGTACCTACAGGTCTGCCGCGGCTCACATCTGCTTCGCTCGCTGGGGCTCTGGTGCCCGCAACGCACGCCGCGGGCCGTCTGCAGCTCTGGACACTTATGCAAAGCGGTGACTCAGGGCGTGGCCGCTGCCGCGACGGCGGCGCTTGTGGCGAGTGGGCTACAGATGACGTTGAGGCCGATGAGCGTGAGGAGACGGAACTCGCAGCGTACTACCATCAGTGCACCTGGTGGGAGACGCCGCCTGTGTCTTGGCCGCTGCTGGCGGGAGCATTCAACGGAGAAAGTGGTGCTGTGACTTTCCAGGCTATCGACTCTGCGACGTCGTCGAGAACGGTGGCCGGCACAAGCGGCGTCTACTCTACCGAGAACCCACCCTTAGGCTTCGACAGCTCGGGAGCGGTGGTGAAAACTGGCTTGGCTTGGCGCACCGCCGCCTTCATCTCCTTTCACGTGCTCTGCCTCGCCGGCTCGATCGCGTTTTTGTGCGCCGGCGTGCCGCCCCGGGGCCAGCTGCAGCGCGCCTGGGCCCAGGCGGATCGCAACCGTGACCGAGTCTCCCACACGTCCTCCTCTCATCAGCCATCGACACAGCTGGTCCCGCAAGATCTCCTCTCCCCGCACGGCGGGCGAGGCACGCCGTTCAGCCTCATAATGGATTCCTTCTCGATGGACACCCTTGGTTTGGGCACTTTACCGACAGCCTCTGTCTCCATGGCGACTGTGTCGCTTCCCCACTCAGACGACTCACTGCAGGAGCTGATGCGACACCACCAGCTGGGGCACCTCAGCAGGTCCCCGCCACGCTCGCCATGGGTGTACCCGGCGCCAGAGCAGGTGCGCTCCCTCACATACGAGGAGAGTGAGAAGATGCTCCCTGTAACCGCCACTCCAGCGACCACAACAACAACCAAAGGCACCGCAACCTCATCAAAGGCGGGGTTTGGCATGACGCCGTCCACGGCGCGACAAAAGGCAAAGACGTCTGAGACGCCAGTGAAGAGAGCAGCTGCATTGCCCTCGAGTCCGGCCGATTCCGCGGCAGCCGATAAGGCCGCCGCGTCCGCGTCAAACAGTTCGAGCGACGACGACACGGTTGACATCGACCTCGGCGAGCGCTGGTGGCTGCGAGCGCAGTTTTTGCCGCGGCAGCATGCAAGTGCACCGGCGCTGGACGAGACATTCTCGGACCGCGGCAGCAGCTATAGCCGCTCGCAAGCTAATACGGGAACGGAGGAGGAAGGCAAGCTGTTCCAGCTGCACTTCAAGGTCCTAGAGAAGATCGGGTTTGGGGGTGAGGGGTCTGTGTTCTGCGTCGAGCACCGCGTGACGCATGCGCGGTACGCCATCAAGGTGATTCACATCCACGAGAAGGACGAGGAGCGAGTGGTGCAGGAGGCCGTTCTGCACAGCTCCTTCGACAACGCCAACGTGGTGCGCTTCTACTTTTGCTGGATCGAAGATATCGCCGTATCGACCGCAAACCGCCTGGAGTTGTGCCACCGCGACGAGGACGGGCTCGATGCGACATCGCTGGCCTACAGCGACAACTCACTCATGGTGTCCACATCCGGCAACACAAACGGACACAGCACCGACCACGACACAGCCTCCAAGGCTGGCGACACCTACCACATGCTCTTCATCCAGATGGAGTACTTCCCCCGCGGTACGCTAGCGGATTGGCTGCGTCTCCGCAGCGGCTTCTTCCGGCTCGAGGTGCTACGCTACATGAAGCAAATCGGCGAGGGCTTGGCTTACTTGCACAACCAGGACGTGGTGCACCATGACTTGAAGCCAACGAACATCTTCGTCTCCAACGACAACGTTCTCAAGATCGGCGACTTTGGGCTCGCGAAACGACGCGGCAACGCTAACGGGAGCGCCGGTGACTTGGCGTCGAACGTCGCGGGTGGCCAGGAGGAGAGGTCGGTGGTCGGCGGAAGCCCGCTGTACTCGAGCCCAGAGCAGACGCGTGGCGAACCGGTAAACAAGCCGTCCGACATCTTCTCTCTTGGCATCATCGCAGTGGAGATGCTGTGCACCTTTACCACGCTGCACGAGCGCATTCGCATCTTGACCGATGCCCACCAACTCATCTTACCTGAAGAGCTCGAGGCCGAGTTCCCTGACGAAGCGCAGTTGATCAAGTCTATGCTGGCGGCAAACCCGCTACAGCGACCGCCAATACGAAAGCTCCTTCGGCAGATCAGCAAGCTCATTGTCGCGCTGGAGGCACAGGAGAGCGATGAGGAGGCCGAGAAGCCGCCGCCACCGTCCCCTCTCGACGGCGCCGAGCACTCGGAGTCGCGCAACGGCAACGACGAGGCGGCCACCGTCGCACTCGTCGACGACAGCGCGTCGGCGCTCGCCGCAGCCACGGCAACCGGCAAGTTCGGCAACACACCATTGAGCACAAGCGTCACCGCTGCGTCGTCGTCGTGTGGGCGATCGGTCGCCGCGGATCTCGCAAGCGGCAGCCATGTAGACTCCTTTCCGTCGCCGCTAGGTGAGCAGAAGTCGCGTGTGGCTTTGCTGCCTGTTCTCCACAGCGAAGCCGCCACCGGTATCAGCGCTGCAGCAGCCTCGCACATGCCAGCCACCACGTCAGCGCATGACAGCAACGCCGCCTCTACGGGGACACATGTAACTCGCCTAGGCGACTCGCTTGCCTCTCTCCACGCCTCAACGATGGTGAAGCGTGGTAACACATACCACCACCGTCGTCGCGGGTCGGCCAGCCCGAACATGGAGGCGGAAATCGGTCGCCTGCATATCTGTGAGATGGTCGCCACCGGATCTGCGTCCCGGAAAGAGTTCTTTGCAAACGACCCCTACGGACTGCCCAACACCCCGGTAATGTACACGGAGGACGCTGATCTGTCCACTATCCTGAAGCACGACCTGCAGGATCGTACTGTCTCTGCGCCAGACTGAGCGGGAAGCAGTGCGAAAGGGTTCAGTGGGTGCTTCTTTTCGTCTGCGGAAAAAGCGCCTCTATTTCGGATGCCCGCTATCGTGCGTCTTCTTATTGTCGTTGCTCTTCACGTGACGCATCTATACTTGATTAGAGGGGTTTGCGTGTGGGATGAAGGTATCTGCTCTCTGTTCCTTTGGTTCGTCCCGTGCTGCCCAACAGCCGCTAGCGCCAACGGCCTTGCCTCGTTCCCTTTTTTCTTGCTGTTCTTCAAACCTTCTCAGAAGAGAAGTTGATGCCCTCCTTTTTTTTTCGCTTCTGCTCGCGGCATTGTTTGAAAGAAGGAGCACGTGAGAGAGTGTGCGGATTTATTTCTCGTCCGGCGGCCGGATAGCAGGGGAAGCGAACAACAAAAAAGGGGGAAAGAGGAACGTCACGTCGCGGTCGTTCTGTACGCTGGGAGTTTCTCCAGTCGGGTTTACGTTTAGGCGTGCTCGTTGTGGGCGTGTCTTTGTTGACGTTCTTCGCATGCTACGTTTTTTTTTTTCTCTGCGCGTGTGCTATCGCAGATGGGATTTCGTTTCCCCCTTTTCTCGTCTCCTTGCCTCCCCCCCCCCTTACCCTCGCCGCCCCAACACTCTTTATAAGTATTTTATTCGAGAACTTATGGGTGTGCTCTCGCGCCGCACGGAAGTGTGCCACGGTTGCTCTCTCTCTCTGCCACTATTGTGCTGCACATTGTTTTTCTCGTTTCGTTCCTGTTCTCGGTTTTTCTGCCACCTCTCCCTCCCTGCTGCTTCTTCTCCCTCTTCTCACAAGCGTTTTTCCTTTTTCGTTTTGCTCTGTGTGCTGCTGTCGTTGATTTTGTGTGTGTGTGTGTGTGTGTGATGTACGTTTTCTTTTTCCCGGTCGGCTTTTCACCTCCGCTCCTAACGTTTCACCACCTGACACTCTGCGCGCCCCATCTCCACCATGCCGTCTCATTGTTTTTTTTTTTCCGCCAAGACAAGCACGCACACGCACACGCACACGCACACGCACACGCACACGCACACGCACCATCTGTTGTTGTTTTAGTTACTTTGAATGAACATATATAATTATATATGTATTCAAGGCCTCTCGCAACTATGACGAGCGGGGCGTGACCCCTCGGCGCTTTCTTTTTCTTTTTTCGCCTCGACTTGCTCCGCCACTCTCGTTGCCCGGCGTCTCGTTCGTGTTTTTCTCTGCATTTCCGTGGGTTTTGTTAACGTTTCTCCCCCCTTCCCCATTTCGCACATACACACGCACGACGTTCTTGCCTCTCTTTCTTTTCCCGGTCTCTCATCTGGTGCTCTCACACCGGAAGCCCGACGTTGCTTTTTTTTTTTGTGCCTGTAGAGGGCCATAGGATTCCCCGTACCACTGCTTTCTTGCTCTTTGCTCTTTTTGTTTCTTGCTCTCCCTCTTAGACGTCACTCGGAACGCAGTGTCGGAAAACCCCTCTCACCCCCGTCAAGCTGCTGAGCTTGGAACACAACAGGAGACCCTGCTCGCCCAGTCCCGCACAGGCACCCCCTGCCCGCACTTCGGATTCCTCCAACGGCGGGCGACTCGTCGTGGCAGCATGGGATGCACGTGGCGTGCTGCCCGCTGCTGCGCTTGCGCTTCCTTGCGCACCTCCCCGCCCGGCCAGAGCCTCCGCACCCGCCCAGCGAAGCACACCCCGCCGCACGCCACGACCTTGCACGCGGTCACCTCGACACGCACGTCTCGCACGCGCTGCACGGGCTGCCCCCGTCGGGGGCCTGTCGCTGCCCCCACCACACCCTCTGTGCCCCCACAGAACGGCAGGCTGTGAGCTCCCCGTGTGCGCACGCGCACGCGTGTCGGCGGGACCCCTCCGCCCCACGCGCACAGCAGCGGCCGACCCGTCGCGGCAACATGCGGGCAAGCCGTCCAGGCACGCACCCCCCGGCAACAGTGCCGTTCTCGAACACGCCCCCTCCCCTCCCCCCCCCACTCCACAAAAGCGCGAGCGC
>NC_018261.1:812814-825176 GCF_000227135.1 Leishmania donovani | reverse complement strand
GCTACCCCTGCCCCCCACCCTTTGACAGACGCCACCGCCCTCGAGTAACGCCCGTGAGGGCGGTCCCGCCTACTTTGGTGCGCGCCATGCGGCTCGGTGGGTGTGGCGCCGATGGCGCAGGCATGCCTGCGAGGGGGGAGGGACAGGCTGAGCCCGTTATAGACGCGTGGGCGGATGCAGCGGCCGGACGGCTCGTCCTAGAGGACGCGGATGTGGCCGCCGTGCCGCAGGGGGTGGGTGAGGGGCGGCTGTGTGTGTACGTATATATCGGAGTACGAGTTCGTGGTAGACGGAGCACATGGAGGAAAAGGGAAAATCATTGAATGAGCAACGGGGGTATAGGTGTCGAATCTCTTATTTTCTATTTTTTTTTGTATCTCTTTCGCACGAAACGCCGATTTTGTTGACAACCGCATGTGTTGCGTTCGTCGTCCATCTTTGATGGTGTCGCAGCGGACCTGCGAGGCCGATCCACGGGACTGCAGGAATTTCGTCGGGTTACTGGTGCATGTCGCACGCGTTTTTTTTTTCTTTCGGTTTCTCTTCGTCAGCCTCGTCTACCCTCTCGCGCTTTGTGTGCCGCACCGTCCATCGGATCTCGGTATGTAGGCTGTATTGCTGTACACCCCACACCAAGACCTACGTGAAGTGCAAGCAGATCCGCATCGCAGCGCTGTATGTGTTTTTTTTTTTACTCTACCTCGTCAACATGTCTGCTGTGATCCGGAAAGCACGGCCCTGCTCTATATATATATTTGTGTAGACCTGTTCACCTGAGTGATGTAGACACCCATGGTGGCCCGAAAGCAGCGCGGGTTTCCGGCACGCCTCCTCGACAGCGAGAGTCGCATACGAGAGGAAAAGGAAGCAGATGTCGTCGGCGCTTTCGGCTCGCTTTAGGCGTTTGCCCAGAGCGATCTGCGTATCGGTATGCCGGCATGAACGCGTACACACAGCGCGGAGCACGATTCGGGGATGGGCAGAGGCAGAGTAGGGCGAGCGGAGAGCATCGGCGCGTAGGATGCGAAGTTTTAACAAAACCCGCTTTGAGATCGTTGAGAAAAGATTAGCTAAAAAGCTCTACTCTTGAAACTTGCCCCGCCAGACATTTCCGTTTTTTTTTTTTTCGCGCCCACATGGGCTTACACAGAGAAGCAGGTACACCGACATGTTCGTGCACAATCTTAGCGCAGGCGTACCCAAAGGGGGAGAGAGAGACAGCAAACAGGGGACAAAAGGGAATGGGCGACCCGATAGATGGGTAAGAAAAAGAGAGAAGGCATATCTGTTTGTGCTGCCTAATAAAGAGGTGCTTGCGACTGCCCCCCGCCCCCAACAACGCTTCTGTTGGGCGTGTGCAGATGACAACTGCGCACCTCTGCCTGGAAACGAGAGAGGGGACACGCACTCTCTGCGTGTGTCTCATGGGGCGAATCTCTGGTAATGTTTTTCGGACCTTTCTCTTCGCAGCTTTCAAACCGTGCACTTCCGCCCCGCCTGCGAGTTTTTTGCTCAGTGACCGTTGATCTCCTTCTCCAGCTTCATCGAGGCGCATTTCCATCACTACTTTGCTCCCTTTTTCGTTCGCTCCCGTGTCTTTGCGACGCGCGCAGGGGTGCTTGTGAGCGGGCTTCAGTGACGCGCTCGGATGCGGCTCACTTGTTGTATCTGTGCACCCACCACGGCAGGCCTTCAGTTGTGCTCTCTGTGTCTCTCCCTCTCTCACAGACTTCGCCCTGCCCATCGCACACGCTTCGGGGCAAAGAACTGGAACTCATTTCTCTCACCGCCCTCTTATATGGATCGAAAAAGAAAAACAAAGGTAGACAACATTGGACGCAAACGTAGATGAAAGCGTGCCGGTGCATCACAATCCTCACCGGTGCCGGCATCTCTGCTGAATCGGGAATTTCCACCTTTCGCGATAGCGACGGGCTCTGGTGCAACCATAATGTCGAGGATGTAGCGTCTCCGGACGCCTTCATCAGAAACCCGGCTCTCGTGCAGCTCTTCTACAACGAGCGTCGCCGCAATCTTTTGCTAAGCTCTGTCAAGCCGAACAAGGCGCACATAGCACTGGCCAAGTTAGAAGAGGAGCTGAGTGGAAAGGGGAAGGTTGTCATTGTCACTCAGAATGTGGACAACCTGCACGAGCGCGCCGGCTCGAAAAACGTTCTGCACATGCACGGCGAGCTTCTGAAGGTCCGCTGCGCAGCCACCGGGAATGTCTTCGAATGGCAGAAGGACATTGTGGGAGATGTTGACCGCTGCCCCGACTGCGGCCTGCTTGGCACCTTGCGCCCGCACATTGTTTGGTTTGGTGAGATGCCGCTTTGCATGGACGAGATCGAGTCGATACTGTCGAAGACGGATCTCTTTGTTGCCATCGGCACCTCCGGAAACGTGTACCCCGCCGCCGGGTTTGTGAAGCGGGCGCAGTTTTACGGTGCGACGACGCTTGAGCTGAATCTTCAGGAGGGCTCCAACAGCACGCTCTTTCAGGAGTCCATCTACGGCAAAGCCAGCGACATTGTGCCCGCCTGGGTGGACCGAGTGCTGAAAGAGAGCTCGAAAAAGTGATGGGACCGAACTGATTCGGGTGGGTATAGTATGCGTGCGCGATGTGGCTACTCCTCTGGCACGTTAGCTCTTGCTGTCCTCTGACGGACTGTGGGGGAAACAAGAACGCACACACACACAAAAAGGGAAAATGCTGCCTCCCTCAAACGAGCAAGCCTCCACGACTGACATCCGAGGGCTCTTCCTGCCCTCCTGTGACATCTTTTGACCTACCCGCCTCAGCGGTGCCGCATAACGGCAGCTTCTCTTTTTTTTTTGCCTTTTGCTTCTTCTGTGGGGTGGTTTTGGGGGACTGCCGCATGGCCAACATCTGCCAAGACCAAGGCAAGACAAGGCGGTGCGCTATTCAGGTTACATGAAGTTATAGGGCGTTGAAGGGCGGCGTGACCTCTCTCTTCTCCGTCTTTCTCTTTCGAGTGATTTGTGGCATGCCCTCCTTCTCTGCTTTGTCGGTTTTTGCGTCTCTTGAAAGCGCGCACAACACGCTTGCTGATCCCTGAATCCCCTGCATGCCAAAACGCTTGTGCCTCACTGGCACGCGTTGTCTGCTTCTTGCCGTCGGCGTCCTGATGCCCCCCCCTAAACCCTTTCACCCTCTCCCCTAACTCTCCTTACCCCTTTGCCGCAGCCTCTCCATTCATTCCACACATAAGCCCTCCCCGCGCCTGCCGCCGTGACTTTTACACCGACCTCTGCATACACGCATCCACTTTTCACCTTGCACAGCTCACGGCGCTTTCTCATTCTGCCCCCGCCCCCTCTCCCTTATTCGATTCAGCGCACGCTTAGTGGATCGACCACCTCCCCCTTTCCTCCGAGCCCGATATAGATCAAGGCGTTTTCGCTACTTTTCTCTGCGCCACCTGCTCTAGCCCTTGAGCTCTTCGATCGTGTGTGGCGTATCTGTCGTCTTGGCCTTGCACATATTCGCGCCTATTCGCAAATCCAAACGAAGCACACATACACAGACAGACAGACACCCCCCTTTTCCGCCCTCCTACGCCACCTCCCTCCTCTTCCTCCTCCTCCCCCTCCCCCTACGCGCACGCACGTGATCGTACTTTACGCCGTCAGTCTTTTTTGGGTCTTTTTTCTCTCTCTCACCTCTGTTTTTTTGTTCGCGCGTTTGCTTATTGGAAGACGAGTGCTTTGTTTTAGGAGCGGTGAAGATGCTGCGCAACCTCGTCCGCTACGTGGGCCTCGTCCTCGTGCTGCTGTTCTTCATTGCCAGCGGCATTGAAAAATTGGCGGCGCCGTCAGTGGGCGCGGCTTTCCTTGCGAAGAGCAACTTTCCTCGTATGTTGGCTAAAATGGGCGTCAAGCTCTCGCCGTCGGAATACATCCACGTCGTTCGCACCGCGGGTGTAATGTGTGTGTCTTTCTCGCTTTTTATTTTGCTTGGAGTTGGCCGTAGCTTCTTCTCCTTTCTGATGGCGACTGGAATGATCATCACCACGGTTGCATTCTACGTGGACCTTGACTACCCGTTTGAAACTCCAGAAGAGAATGTTCAGCACATTCTTAAAAATGCGTCCCTCGTTGGCGCGCTGCTGTTTGTGACGGGTAGTGGCCACCGAAGCCGTCGGTACAACCAAGCCCGTGTGGCGAGCGACAGCAATCGGGCAAAGAAGAACAATTGAGTTGAGGGTCGCGCGCGTCTTCACGGCCACGAAAAAAAAAGGAAAAAGGCTGCGCCTCTCTGTGTGTGTGTTTGTGTGTCGAGGAAGGAGAACGACCCCTTTGCTGGGTCTGGTGCACTCGTAAGCGGATTCTTCGGCAAGTAAAGTACTGCAGACCTCCTCTTTTTCTCTCTTGCTGTTGTTACTTTTCGGTTGGTTCTCCGTTGATCACCCCTGTTTCTTTTTTCTTCGTTTGTCCTGCGCACATACTACGGCGCGTGGCGTGTACACCTCTCTCCCGGCCAGTGTATGTGCATGCACGTCTGTGCGCACGTGCCTAGGTCTGCGCAACAGCGGGCTGTGTCGACTCCTCCTTTCCTTTGCTGTGGGCTCCTTTCAAACCTCCTTTCCTCTGTTGCGCACTTCCTCGTTTTTTTGTGTAGGGCACGCTTCTCCTTCCACACACACTCACATACACACACATACATACATATATGTTTCGGTGTAGGTGCGCGCGGGATACTTGTGTGTCCATCTCGGGGAGTGCCTTCAGTGTTATCGACCAAAAAGAAAGAGTGGCCAGTAACGGTGGGACTGGCCCGGGGCTCTGACGGAACAAAGTGGCGGTGGCGCCGAGTGATGGCCATGCTATTGGCGCCACATCGTTCTCACCTCGCTGGCGCGCCGTTTCGTGGGTAGTGTCTTTTTTTTTTTATTATTCAATTGTTCTCTGACACTGACTTGCCCAGGTACTAGACAGGAGTCTTCAAGCCACGGTTGAGAGTGCGAGCTGCTCACGAGGGTTCTCTTGGCCACCTTAGGCTAGCGGCACATCACACGAAAACATTCTGGGACGTGCTTTGCATGGACCTGGTGCATACCATGTTCAGGAGCGCGGTCTCGGCACTCATGAGGTCGCGCGCTCCAGTCAAGTGCAGCTTTATCGTTCACTTTGTGACTTCAAGCGTGCTGTGTGTGCGGCACTGTATCGGGTCTACCCTCTCCCCTCTATTTGCCTCTCCGCCACCTCCTCGTCCTCGTCACTTGCCCTGTTATTACATCTGCCTGTGTGCGAACGTGTCTGACGAGCTTGTGTGTCTCATAGTCTGCACACACTGCTCTTCTCATCTCCCTGCGCCACTTTGGGGCTGGTTTTCAAGGCGATTATACTGTACATATCCATCAGCAGGTGCACATTCCTCGTGCGTACGTTGGCCACCATCACATACGTACATAGCGCGCCGCCACTCCTCTTTGTGCAGTGTCTCTGCGGCAAACTCTCTGACAAGTACAGCTCAGCAGAGCAGCGCCACTCGTGTGGCGCTTGTGTGGAAGAAAAGTGTTGTTGCTCCCCCCCCCCTCAACACTACTTGCGCTTCTTCACGAACTCTTTACGAAGGACTTTAGTACACCCCTCCACCCCCAATTCTTCACGATCGAGCAGTTTTACGTAATGACCTTCTCTTTTAGCGTCATCTCTACCACGGGGCAGCGGATCTCCATCTCTGTACTCGGTCCGGATAACACTGTAGGCGACATCAAGGCGAAACTTGAGGAGACGGAAGGCATTCCGCAGAAGATGATCATGCTGGTGCACTCTGGTCGAAAATTGGAAGACAACGCAACCCTGGAGGAGTGCAACATACACGCTGGCGTCACAATCAATATGGTGCTTGCTCTGCGTGCAGGCCGCTGAGCGTCAGCCAGGAAACCGTATTGCTCGCTTTACGGATGATCGATGGCGGCGCCCTGCAGTGTGGCAAGCCGCAAACAAGCTTCGACACAAAAGGCGGCGGACAACCCGTTGGAATACTTATCGACGCGCAGTGTATGTGAGGCAGAGAGAGAGAGAGACACCACGCGGATTTCGCGCCGCGCCCCTCCTTGCTCGACTGCGCATCCTCGTCGCCACGTACTCTGCGCTTTTTCCTATTCTCCTGCCATGATGATGGCGACGGCAAGGCAATAGCGCTCTGGGGGGTTTTGTCTGCGTCCGAGTAGCCGCAAGCAATGCGGTAAGGGGCTAGGCGGAGATTCACCTTTTTTGTTTCTCCCGTTTCTGTTCGAAATGGAGGGAGCACATATGCACTTCATTTGCTTCTTCTGTGTCAACGTCTGTGTGCTCGGTTGCGTGTACTGTAGCGGTGCACGTTTCAGGGTTTAGTGGGCCGCCCACTCATTTTTTTTGTTTTGTTTTCGTTTGCGTGTGTGTGTGTGTGTGTGCGTCCTCGGTGCGTGTATGTGTCTGTGTGTGTGTCTCTCCCTCTGTGTATGTATGTTGCTGCGATTGTTCCGAGGTGGAAAAGACGACGACCAAAGCTGAAGCGATCGTGTAGGAGTTGGGTGCGAGCGGAAAGGTGGAAAGGGGGAGGGGTATTGTCTTTTTCTTTCCTGCAAAGGGCGGCCTGTCGTGATGCGGAAACTCAAAAAGAAGAATCCGCGGTCTTTGCGATATTCTCAGCCCTCAGACGAACAAGAACAACACAAAAGACAACGGCTGCTGAGTAGGTAGGGGTGAGGGAGGCACTCTGCTCTTCAGAAGTTCGTTTGCCATCTTGGCTCAGAGACAAGCGCCGCGGCACCCTCCTTTTCTGACACACCGCGCGATGTGTTTAGTGAGGCGGCCTACAAGAGGGTGGAGTGGATATAAAATGCCCTCTTCGACTTTCTGTTCTCTCGAGCGTCTCCTTTCGCATTCGCCGAAAATGTGCCTTTTCATCGACCGCTGACGTTCTTCGTTCTTCACACACGGATCCTCTAGAGTACGGCATAGCACCTGGAGAGCGCCTTCTTTGCCTTTTTTCTTTTCGCTCGGACTGTCTGGCCACGCGCGTGTGTGCGCATGGGAGACGCCTTTGTTGTTGGCCGTGCTTCAAGTCACGCAAGCGACTGAATGGTGGACGCGCGCCTATAAAGCGCATCGACACGCTGGCTCCTCGACGCATGGGGTGGCGGTGGTGGGGGTGGGTGGGGCGCTGCCACAAACAAGAACGAAGGAGAGCGGTAGAGGACTGTCGTCCCGTGCCTCATTTGCGAACTGTGGAAGTTCTCTAGTCTTCGTTCGCTGGACTTCCTATCCCCTCAAGCAGGAATGTCTCTCTGGCCGTTTCGGACGGGCAACGATGACCGCTTCCAGACGAGCAGCGGCCCGTCTGGCGCCGATGACATCTACGCCACCATGCGCCAGGGGGGCCTACCGCCGCACAGCTACGGGGTCGAAGTGGACAGCTATTTGGAGTGGCGGTGGCGGCGGGGGTTTCTGCAGAGCGTTTTCCCAGTGACATGCTACGGTGCAGTCGCTGGTTTTTGCGTCGGCTTCCGGCAGTCGCGCATTGAGGGCCGCTACGTTGGTCGGTACCGCATTATGTGGCGGTACACCTCGACATTTGCGGCGGTGGGACTTCTGACGAGCGCGTTCCACCACCTCCTCGTCGTGCGCAACCGCTACCACGACAAGTTCTACTACCCCATAGTGGCCGGCACCGCAGGCGCGGTGGTTCTTTCCCTGGCATCGCAGATGGGCACCATAGGGCAGAGCATGTTCGTGGGCGCCTTCCTCGGCGTCTTGTACGGGCTTGGCTGCTACGGCACGACCTACTACCACCGACGACGCCTGCGCGTCTTTTTGCACGAGCAGCGGGTCCGGCAGGTGCCCATTCACAAGGTCTCGCCGGAGCTGCAGCCCATGTACCGCGCCTTCCTGTACGACAACCGCCCTTTGGAAGAGGAAGACAAAAAGAGCCGCGAGGCCGTCACCCTCTCCCGCTCTGTCGACGACACTCGCCTCGATGCCCACACGTTCATGAGCAACATGACACCGGAGGTGTTTGATTGGGTGAACTTTCCGGACTGGTGGCCGTTGAAGTGGCCCATGCAGACGGAGGAGGAGCAGATGCTGCTGGAGCGTCAGCGGAACGAGGAGATCGAGCGGCGCAAGAACACGTTTCTAGAGACGGAGGACGCTGGTCTGTTGAAGCGCAAGAACCGTGCGAAGAAGTATCGTGATCTGTGACGTGCACGAGGGGGCAACGGAGGCGGGAGGGGGTGATGGTGAGCACCTACCTCGAAGCTACACGTGCACACTCGTGTGCTCAATGGCGTACATACGCATACTCGTTGGAGTTGGGCCGTGCGACGTTTATGGGATGTTGTCGGCGTTCGTGCGGGCACCTTGGTTGGTGTTGTTCTGGATTTATCTGTACTCACATTCCAAGCTTCTGCTCGTGTCCCACCCACCCAACCACAGAGACGTGAGCGCATGCCGACACAGGGCCGAAGCAGAAAGAGGTGAAGGCGGCGTGAAACGGCGTCCTCGAGGTGAGCAGGCGTGTCTCTCTTCGATGCCCCCATCGGTGTGTTGATGGAGACGTGTAGGGCGCGGCCATGTTGTGTTCAATGCGTACGGAGGAACGCGAATCGATGACCTTTTTTCTCCATCTTTCAGAAACAGCGCGCATGCGAGACGACGATCACGAATGCGTCTAGACGCACTCGCTGCTGCACGCTCACTTGACGAACACCGACCGCTCTCTGCCGGTTTCTCTCCTCCCCCCTCACCCTTCCACACACAAATACACAAACACACACCAACCGCCTCTTCTCTCTATGCGTTTCATGAAAAAAACGCCGACGGTTGCTAAGGGCAGTCAACTTTTCACCCTCGTCTCTTTCTCTCTCTGCCTCTCCGCTCCCTCCCAGAAAACACATCCCAGCGACAGACAACACTAGGAGGAGGAGAAAAGGCGTGCGCGCGGTCTGCACGTGCAAACACCCAGTACCCACCAAAACAAACAAAACGCACAAAAACGCATACCTTATGCCACTCCCTCCCTCTTCGGGTGCCGAATTCATCTCCAAGAGGTAATTGCGTTTCTTGCTTTTCTCTTCGCAGGTTGTCCGTCTATCCCTCCGTCAGACTTCTTCTTTACGCCCTCTCCATCTATGTGGAACAACGCTTTTGGGAGCTGCGTCTTCCCTTCGCCGTAAGCGTCCTTAAACAAAGGAAACCGCTCACTGTACTGCGGCGAGGCGCTCCGCGCACACGTGATCACGAAAACCGAAAAAGTCACGATTACAGCGCTGCACGCACGCCACCATCGACTGAGAAGCTGAGTGCTGCTTTCCTTTGGAGAGGGAAGAACGGTAAGAAAGGTAAGCGCATGCGTGTCGTCCGAGATTCGGTGACGTCTCTCTCAACATCAAGAGTGTCGTTCGCAGGCAACAGGAGCACGAGCGGGCTCTTCTCCGCGTGCCTCCTGAACTGCCGACATCTGCGGTGTCTGTGTTTCTCATTCTTTTCGAGCGGCAGCGGGGTGCTGTCGTGGCGCTCATTGAGGTCACTTATTTTTTCTGTCGTTTTTGTGTATCCTGTTCCTGGCGTGTTTTTTTTTTGCTTGTCAACGCCGAGGCAGCATAGGCAGAGAAGTCGTAGTGCTTGAGCATCGCTATTTAGGTAAAGGTGAGGGTCTCCTGTTGCTCGGGTCGCTAGGTGTGCCGCTTCGGTGCGGTTTGAATGCATGGAATGAACGGCAAGCGGAACTTTCGCGCGTTGATTCAAAACGTGGGGGTTCACAAGGTGAAGAATTCACCAAAGCGACGCATTCAAAACGTGGCGCAAGATGTGTGGCGCTCCCGTGCCAAGGGCGGCGCAGTGACGGCGCCTAAATTAGATGCGGCGGGCACCAGCCCCAGGCTCAGGAGGTCCGACTCGGCGGAGACGTCTATTCTCTCGCTCGGCTGGCGGCCCTCTTTCATGGCCGTTGGCGCACCGTCACCTCTCTGCAAAGGACTCTCCCTTTTCGAGCGCCTCCAGCAGCGTCGTGTGCAGCTGTACACCTCGGCGAATATAAAGAATAAGGTGCGCCAAGCCTTTTTGTCGGCGGTCGCCGCCTACGAGCAGCTCTTGGCGGCTGCGACGAAGGCGCTCGAGCCTTCGTCACAGTTCCTAGCCCTCTCGGCAGCGACGGCATTGCCCCCTTCCCAGCCCTCGCCTGCGGCATCTGGCAGCGCCGATGCTTGTGGCGCGGCGGCCTTCTACCTGGACAAGATGCAGCACACCTTTGAGGAGGCAAAGCGGTACTACAACAGCACTCCCTTTGATCAGCGCTGGGATGACATCCTCAGCTCCCTCGCGGTGCTTGGTCGCATATCGCACGGTAATGTCGTCGTCCCGTTTCACGACAGCGCAAAGGCATTCGAGAGCATGTGGGCTGCTGTCAAGGAAGCGAAAGAGCGGGTGCACTGGCAGACCTACATTTGCAAGGACGACTTCATTGGTCAAGGAACGGTACGCCGGCTCGTGGAGGCTCGCCGGCGCGGCTGCGACACGGAGCTCCTGTACGACTGCGGTGGCAACATCTCGGGGCGGGCGCGGCTGACAGAGGAGCTGAAGCAGTGCGGCGCCAAGGTGATTCCGTACCGTCCCTTCTTCCGCAGTGTCGCCACGTACTTCATCAAAGGGCTAGACTGGAAGCGTAGTCCCGGTCTCCGCAATCATCGCAAAATTTTGCTGGTGGACGCGCGTCAGGGCTTCTGCGGCGGACTAAACGTCGGCAATGAGTACTGCGGCAAGGCAGCAGGCGGCACCGGCAAGTTCCGCGACACGCACTGCGGCGTCATCGGCCCAGCTGCGGCACACCTTGCAGAAGTATACAGAGACACAAAGCAGCCGCACCCTTGGAAGTACGGCTGGCGGCGCTGGAGGCAGATCGCCTCCCAGCAAATCACGCGTCGCGTGAAGCAAGGGCGGATGCGCATGGAGCGCAACGAGCTGTACCGTGCCTTTCAGGAGGAGCGTGGCCGAAGCGGTCGCCGCTTGCAGGACGTGCCGTCGGCCTCGATGAAGGCCATGCGCGGGCGATGGAACAAACAGAAGAATCAGCTGCTGACGCTGATGCAGTGGAGCCGCTCAGGGCTTTCGAGCGACAGCGTTCTTGACCGAGAGGCGGTGCGTCACACACAAGGGCAAGAAAGCTTGCGCGCAGGCGGCAAGCAGGTAACTTTGAGAGAAGAGGCAGCGGCCAGCTGTGCTACTTCGGCTGAATCGGGCCCCAAAGTCACCAACCACGTACCGGGGTCCTTTGTCGTCAAGGACGCCAACGACGGCACAACCACATCTGCCTCTCCGCCACCGTCCGAGTTATCAACTTCGGCCTCTGGCAAGCATGCAAAGGCCCCGTTGGCGTCGCCCGCTGAAGTGCCAAGCAGCGGCGGCAAGCTGAACAGTGCTCGCAATTCCGCCATGCGCCGCAAACTGCTGGCCGCACGACGCGAGGCACTCTCAAGGGCGACCGACCTGCCGCACAAACGCGCCTACACGGATATGCTGCGGCGGATACCAATTCTCGACACGGAGCCGGTCCCCGAGGCGCAGATGTATCTCCGGCACCGTGAGTCCATGACACAAGTGCTCTCCTGCAACCCCCGCTACCGTGACTACTCCATTCAGTATGCCTTTTGGCAGGTAACGCGCAAGTGTCACCGCCGCATCTGGATCACGACGCCCTACTACCTCCCAACACGAAAGTTGTTCAGCGCCCTTGTTCAGGCCGCGCGTCGTGGCGTCGATGTGCGCCTGCTTGCCGGCAGCAATCAGACAACGGACCCATGGTTCATGTGGCACGCGTCGAACTACATTACTGAGCGACTCCTCAGGGCTGGGGTGAAGATCTACGAGTTTCAAGGCCAGCAAATCATGCATGCCAAGACGGTGGTTGTGGATAGCGTGTGGAGCTCGATCGGAAGCTACAACTGGGACCTCATGAGCAACCGAAATCTAGAGGTGTGTCTGTGCCACCTCGACCTTGAAGTAGCCCACTCGATGGAGACGCAATTCTTACGGGACCTCGCACAGAGTGTGGAGGTGCGCCTGGAAGACCACAAGCAACGGTCGCTGTGGCTCCGCTTTACGTCGTGGCTCTTCTACAACTTTGTCTTTCTGCTCGACCGCATCACATTCCGATCCTTCGCCAACGAGGACATCGTGGACGCACCTGGGTCGCCATGCGACTGACGCAGCCGCGATAGATTCTGTCACCGTCCTCCTGCGGCTCGATGCTCCGACATTGTCCCCGCTCCTTTACAATACTTTGGTGATGCCGGCCCCACCGCACCGTGGGATCCCAGCCTCCAGTGTCCCGATCATGGACGGCAGGCCACGAGCCT
>NC_018261.1:810973-812329 GCF_000227135.1 Leishmania donovani | reverse complement strand
GACAAGAGCGAGGCAGCGGCGTTCCGGCTGTGCTGCCACGTCCATGCTAGGCGCATACACACCACGTCCGGCCGCACACCAAAGAGTCAGCCACGCAGACGCACACCTGCGAGGTGTTCCGCAAGGCTATGACAGAATGCACGACTGCGGCCAGCAACACCCACGAAGGCGGGCCTCTCTGGCGACGCTGCCCTGCGCGCCGCCCTGTGGAAGGTGGTGCGCTGGACAGTGAAGCACGCCATACAGGTGGATTGAGCATCCCTCAAAACAAGGCGCGCACCCGCCCAGCGAAGCACACCCCGCCGCACGCCACGACCTTGCATGCGGTCACCTCGACACGCACGTCTCGCACGCGCTGCACGGGCTGCCCCCGTCGGGGGCCTGTCGCTGCCCCCACCACACCCTCTGTGCCCCCACAGAACGGCAGGCTGTGAGCTCCCCGTGTGCGCACGCGCACGCGTGTCGGCGGGACCCCTCCGCCCCACGCGCACAGCAGCGGCCGACCCGTCGCGGCAACATGCGGGCAAGCCGTCCAGGCACGCACCCCCCGGCAACAGTGCCGTTCTCGAACACGCCCCCTCCCCTCCCCCCCCCACTCCACAAAAGCGCGAGCGCCGCCATGCACAGCTGGCATGCCGCATCGCATGCAGAGGGGCGTGGCGCGAAGAGAGCCCACAGTGCATGTGCGCAAAACATGCCGTATCGGCTCCAGCCGACCAAATGGGGGCTCGTGAGGCGCAGATGCCGGAAGCATCACCAGAGCAGCCTGCACTACATCATCCAGTCATCCGGAGTCCACTGTAGAGGGTGGTGGCCGTCGTCGTCGTAGGGGGGAGGGGGGTCGCCACGCCGTATGTGACGGGATGCAGCGGCCTTCAGGAGACTGACGGGGAGAAGCACGGCATGCAGGCGGACGTTGCAGGGTCTCACAGGGCCCTGGGCTGAGGCTGGGCAGCATCCTACCTCGGCTCGTGCGGCATGCGCCTAGGCCACCACCGGCATGCTACCCCTGCCCCCCACCCTTTGACAGACGCCACCGCCCTCGAGTAACGCCCGTGAGGGCGGTCCCGCCTACTTTGGTGCGCGCCATGCGGCTCGGTGGGTGTGGCGCCGATGGCGCAGGCATGCCTGCGAGGGGGGAGGGACAGGCTGAGCCCGTTATAGACGCGTGGGCGGATGCAGCGGCCGGACGGCTCGTCCTAGAGGACGCGGATGTGGCCGCCGTGCCGCAGGGGGTGGGTGAGGGGCGGCTGTGTGTGTACGTATATATCGGGGTACGAGTTCGTGGTGCTCGTGAGCGGTGATTGAAAGTGGAATCGGAGATTGTTGTCACGCTTGCGAGGTGTTTGCATAATC
>NC_018261.1:755848-810874 GCF_000227135.1 Leishmania donovani | reverse complement strand
ACCTCGGCTCGTGCGGCATGCGCCTAGGCCACCACCGGCATGCTACCCCTGCCCCCCACCCTTTGACAGACGCCACCGCCCTCGAGTAACGCCCGTGAGGGCGGTCCCGCCTACTTTGGTGCGCGCCATGCGGCTCGGTGGGTGTGGCGCCGATGGCGCAGGCATGCCTGCGAGGGGGGAGGGACAGGCTGAGCCCGTTATAGACGCGTGGGCGGATGCAGCGGCCGGACGGCTCGTCCTAGAGGACGCGGATGTGGCCGCCGTGCCGCAGGGGGTGGGTGAGGGGCGGCTGTGTGTGTACGTATATATCGGGGTACGAGTTCGTGGTGCTCGTGAGCGGTGATTGAAAGTGGAATCGGAGATTGTTGTCACGCTTGCGAGGTGTTTGCATAATCGAGTGTGCCGGCTGCCAATCTCATTTTGTCTTTGTGTGTGTGTTTTGGTGCGGTGAATGCCGCCTTTGCTTTAGTGTATGTGCTTTTTCGCAGCTCTGCGGAAGTAGGGAGAGACTCACATTCGACGTTGCGTTTTCGTTGGAAAAACATGACGGTGCCGTGCTCTTCTGCACACACCTCGAATATCGTGTGTGGTATCGCGAAGCATTTCCGACTGGCTGCATTGCGCGCTTTCTGGCTCTTTTCCCTCTCGGGGAGTGGCTCATTGCTCCGCTGCCCCTCTCCCCTTCTTGTAGTGCTTGTTTCCGCTTGTCCTTCACACCGAATTTTGTGTTTTGATCGTGCTGTTGCTTGGTTCACTGGTGTTCTGGTTTCGCAAGTTCTTAGTCGAACGTTTTGGCGAGTGGCGGGTTTGTGGGAGGGTGGAACTTATGTGCTCACAGTTTCTGCGGCGGTCATGTTGCTCGTGACAAATTGAGGCGTTTGTTTCAGTGTGTCCGCTCGTGTGTCGCTTGCATGTGGGCTTGCCGTAAAGCAGCCGCTGCAAATGCTGTTGCGGATAGCGGAAGTAAGGCAAGAGCGCCCGCCGCTGCGAGTCGTGGAAACATTACTCTGTCTTCTGTGCTGGGCTTTCTTGTTTCACTTACAAGAGGATGCCGAGCTTCCCTCTTTCTCCGCTACTCTCAACTCTCGCCGCGCCCGGAGTGAACTCGTCGTGTTTCGTATGGCGGTTCATCTGCAGGGGTGAGGAGGAAGGGTCGGATGACCAAACAACAAAAAGAAAGGTATCTTTGGTATCGTAACGATCAGACTGGCTTCTGCGTCACTGGCGCTCGAGCTTCGACGCTCCTTCAATGCCAGTTTGTATGGTGTCCCCCACTCACTCGCCTCCTCCTTCTGCTACGCTTTCGTGTGTTCTGTTCGCCTCTCTGCCGAGACTCACATGAAAAGGCGCAGGGTCGACGACATTTTCTGGTGCGCATTATCATTTACCCGTAGTGCACGCGCGAAATGCGTCGGCGTCTGGGCCTCTCTGTTCTCGCCGAGCACCATCCAGAGAGAACAGCTGGACCTCGTGCCCATATCGCCGCTTTCTTTGTTTCACTTCGGTGGCAGTCGAACTGCGGAAGTGGTGCATGCAGCACCAGTCATGGCACTGCTCGTCAGTCGGCGAATGCTTCACCGCGAGAGCCGACAGAGACGGCAGCGAGTGCGGAGAGCGTGGCCACGAAGACTGTCATTCCTGATCACATGGCTGTGGACTGGAGCGGCGGCTCTTCTTACTACTTCTCCGAGGAAGAAAATGCGCGTCTTTCTCGGCTGCACACGCCGCTAGCTTCGGATCGAGAGTCTGGTGGCGCTCATGGCGCAGTTTCCATCACATGCCCGAATTCCACCAGCATGGACGGGAAGCGAAAGGACGGCGCAGCGGCGCCGGCGTCGCGGGCAGTGATTCACGGCGTCGCGCGCAGCTTCTCCATCGATCTCACCATCCCCCCTCTACGCCGCGAAGAGGTGGAGCGGTGGAAGCTCGACGGGCACATGTTTCGCAAGTGCATCAACGCGAGAAAGCCGTTCGCACATGGGTCACAAAGGATTCATCAGTTGCTTCCCTCAACAGCCATGGTGACGTACCTCGGACCCGATATGCGCAAGATCGATCAGGTGCATCGCCAGAAAGGCTACTTTACCCCCTCTGAGGTGGCTGAGGTGTTCATTCCCCTGGTCCCGACTTTTCCGGTGGAGAGTCGACATGTCATGGCGACGGTGCCACCGGAGATCTTGAGGCAGATTGAAAAGGTGGCAGGCTCGACCTCCACACTGGCGCAGGTGGTGTTTGAGCACTACCCGATGCTCTTTCACTATACGCCAAATCGCTACCGACCGGCGGTCGTGCAGCTGAACTCGGAGTTCTGGTTTGTGCGCCAGCATCCAGGGTATGGAAAGGCAGATCGCGCCTTGTCGCAGTTCAGGTCCCACGCATTGATGGACTTTGATGCGCCCGACACTGCCGATGACGCGTCCGGCGTGGAGCCGCTGTATGCGGCCTCGGAAAAGGCTGCCGCCGAGGTGGTTCCCTCACTGCGTCGGCAAGCGAATAGTACTTCGCAGCGGAAGCCGTGGAGTGTCGAAATGCTTGCCGTTCTTGTCCGCAACCTTCCGCGTGTGCCTACGCCAGAGTGCTCGTCACAAGATATGACGAGCAGAAAAGTGCTTTCATCGAGCGACGGAAAACCGCTCGTGAGGGAGCGCTACCGACCGCTGAACCTCGTCCAATGGATCAACGGCTTTCCTCCTGACGACCTCGCGTTTGTGAAGAAAAAACGCGAAGCTTCTGTGGTGCAGCTCATTACGCAGTACGTACATGTTTTTCAGCTGATGAGTCTGAAGAAGGGCGACCACAACCTCTTTGTTGAAGGGCACGTGCTTCTTTCAGGGGGAGCCGGCAGCAAATGGAAAGCGGATGTGGTAGACCCTCCGGCCTCCGCTGCATCCGCCATGGCAGATATCAATAACGGTGACGAGGCTTCTCTGGCGCGTGAAGCGGGCCAGGAGGAGGCTGCGATGGCCAGTTGGTGGTCTGTCGACAGTGCTGACGCTCCCAAGGACTCTGGCAACGCTGCGCATGCTACCAAGGCGACTGCGTTGGGCAACGCCAAGTCCACCCTCGACGACCGAGAAAGGGTGTTCAAGCAAGCGGTGACGGAGGAGCTGATTGGATTGGATAGCCTTGTTGAGGATCGTAGAGGCGTTGGCACCGAGCTGGACTCCGAGCGCGATGCCATGGTCTTTGGTGAAGACGCTGATGAGGCGGGGCCCATCGCGCAAGGTGAGGACGACGACGGGGAGGTGGATCAGCACAGAGGCAACTCGGATGATATCTACCGGGGTGGCAGGGGGAACCACGACCCGGACTCACCGTCTTTGCCGCACGAGAGGTACTCGCAATCACAGCGAGCACCTGCGAGAGGTGCATCCATGGATGCTGTAACCGCATTTGGATTGCCCCTGGAAGAAATCTACATTCGGCGCCTTCCACCAGATGTGGCGCCTCGCAGTCTCAGTGACTTGGACGAAACCACGTCGCCCGATCCAGATCTGCTCTCGATCGCTGCAAGCTTCCTCGCCTCGCCGCCTTCGCTGCAGTCGCCCACTGCTGACTGCTTTTTCCGTCGTTGCCGGCGGAAACGATGGCGGGTGGTGAACGCGGTAGATGAGGTATGGCGTTGGGTTGCAGTGGAGCGTTTGTATGCGGGCTTCACAGTGGAGCAGCGAAGCCACCTCCGTGAGCGTTACCGAGGACTGGTTGGTTTCCTGCGCTACCACGGCAAAGTGTTTGAGCTTAGCGGGGATCTTATGTACGTCATCGCACATGACCCGAGGGGCACCGTGGCACCTATTCCACCCATGGAACGCGCGTTCCGCTATGCTCATCGTGTGGTTCTGCCAGAGGACTTCGATGACAATCCAGACCGATCGGCCTCCCTCCTCGGCGAGGCCGAGCGCAAGAAGTTCGTGCGCGTCCTCGGGGAAGGTGCGATCCCGAGTTTCCGGCGTCACCTGCTGCTTCTGGATCCTGATAATCCGCTCATGCAGCACGAGGTACTCTATGACGAGATTGCCAACCTGCTGCCGGACCATCCTGTGCCCTATATAGAGATGATGGCGAAGCTACCGCCGGTGATGCGTGCAGCCCTTCCGCAGGTACTCAACTTGGCTGCCAGCAAGCGCATCGATGTGTACGTTGAGAAGGGCAGAACAATGATTCGCAAAAAGACGGCGGCCCAGCCAGGCGGAGCACCGGCGGCGTCGCGGCCACAGACGAGTGTGGAGGAGGCCATTGCTGAACTACTTCAACTGCCCATTGGCGAAGACGGCATTTCGATCAAGGCGCTTGTCGGGATGCACTTATCCGTGCCTGCAGCCAATACCTTGTCGGACCACTTCGGCTCCGTCGGACGCGCAGTGCGCATGCTGCCGCAGTATTTCGAAGTCTGGGAAGATGACAGCGTTGCGCGCAAGAGGATAGTGATGGTGCGCCTGCGCCATTGATCTCTGCTCCACCCGCGCCTTTCTCCTCTTTCCCTTTTCGCACGCGTTATGCAAGGAAGAGCTCGAGCACATGTGCGCCTTTCTTCACAGCACCGCCTGTCTGCGTCTGTTCGCGCATGCTTGCGCGACTCTCCGTCTCTGCCCTTCCCCCTCCCCCTCTTCTCTCTCTCTCGACGACTCAATCTATTTGTTGTGGTGTTGGTCGTTTCTGGCTGTCGCCGAGGTTTGTCTGCTGCGGCGGAGTGTGTGTGTGTGCTCTTTGTTGTTTTTTTTTTGCGGGCCGTTTCGCCTCACCCAGCTTCCTCGTGCGGGTGGTCTTCACAGCGCTGGGCAGCGAGCACGCTGAAGACAGCTGAAGCAACGGAAAAAAATATGCGTGTTTGTGTGTGTAGAGAGAGGATGAGCGGAGGGACGAAACGAAAGTTGGAGGTGCACGGCGCTTTCGGTTGGCTCGATTCGGGCTCGGTTCTCCCTTGTTGAGTTCTCTGCGTGAGTTGCCCTCGTTTCTTTGTTTCTCTTCCGGATTCCTTTCGGGTTTTCTCGCGCCGCGGTGGATTGGGCCCTACAGATACGGACAAAAAAATAGGCGCAGGGGTAAAGGAGGAGGACAAATAGGATTCGCCCTAGCCCTGCTAGGCTGGACATCCTCTCTCGGGGAGGCAGAAGATGCAATGGAAGGAGAGGACGGGCGCCCACAAGATGCGCGACCTACCCGCTATCGCCTACTTGTGCGAAAGTTAGGGCGGAGGGAGAGTTGCGAGCAAAGGCATGTCGAAACGGCGTTCGCGAAAGGTGGTGAAAGGTGAGAAGCAAGAGATTGGTGCCATATCTTCTTGGTGCCTGTGCTTCTCTCAGCTGTTCCGAGCCACGTCGGACCCTCGATGTCATGTGGTGATGCAGCACACACAACTCCTTCTACGCTTGCAGGTTCGAGTGTGTTGCGGTGAGGCGAGGCAGAGGAGGGACAGGAATGTCGAGGGACTCGACATGTTTTTGTGCGAGTTATCGCTGCACCTGCCCAGCCGACCGCGCATTCTTCTTTGGCTTTTCCACAAACACACTCCCTATCTGTATCTGTGTTTTGCACTTTGGCCTTGATGCCGCGTACTCGCGTTTCCGTTGCTGCTGTCGCCACTGCGTTCCGCTTCCCTCGACGTGGGGTGGGTGTCTGCTCCTATACGCTGACCTGAAGATGTGCGTACAAGTCCATGCCCATGGGTGCTGTCGCTGCACGCAAAATGGCTGTACGACTGCGCATTTATTTCCGTAGCTTTACCCTGTGTAGCCTCACCTCCTCTCACCCAGCTGCGCTCTCGCACCTGTGTGTTTTGAGTTTCTGTCATCGTCCCCCCCCCTGCCCCGCTTTTTCTCTATTCAGCGTCTTTATCCAAAGACGTTGTGTGGGAGACCACTGTACTCCCCCCGCTACCACCACCTCCACCACAGCCAAAGAAGTTATACACCGTCTCTGGCGACCACCGACGAAGAAAGCGCACCACGCACACGGACTCAAATTTAGACACGAAGGAGGACTCTATTGGTTGACTGCCTTGAACTTTAGCTGTTTTTTTAGATACGTTTTCCATATACGAGCTCGTATTGGCGACTGCGTCCGTTGCAGGTTGTTGACGAAGCCGACAAGGATTCTCGCCGTACAGCTCGGACATCCGATCATCTTCCCGCTGCCTCTCTCCTTTTCCTGCCGCCGCGCGCACATACTACACATACGCAAGCAACAAAACGACAAGCAAACAAACAAGCAAAAAAAAAACGGCAACAGCACCAAAGAGACCATTTAAAAAGGAAAGGAGAAACACACACGCAGACACACAAACATATATATATATATACTACTTGAAAAGAAAAACGCCAACAATACCAGCGGCAAAAAAAGAATACCACTCAAGGCTTAACGTATTCCCTACCTACCCACCACCAACCTCTCCTCCTTTCCCTGCTTCTTACAAAGGCCTCTTGTCGTTTTCATCGCAAGTGGACGAACCCGCACGAGAGTGGGTTCGCCGTATTGCCCGCATCTCCTCTCGCTCAGTGTGCGCCGGCATTTTGTGTCATTACTGGGTGAACAGTAAAAGGAAAAAAGGAAAACGAAGCTCTCCCACTGTGTCTTCTGCCGGGTGTGCTTCTCTGCGTCTTTAGCCTGCTCGTTGCCTCGAGTTTGCGTGAAGCTGTATCTCTCCTTCATCGCTCTGTTGTTCATTCCGTCGCTGTATTTGTCTGCTCCTTCGGCTTCTACTCTTTCTCTCTTAGCGTGTTTGCTTGCCCGTCGCTCAGTCTGTGCGTGTCACTGTTTGTCTTCTCTTCGCGATCGCCGGTGCCGTTCACCCTCTACGGGATTCCTACCGCAGACTGCACGTTAGCCTCTGTGGGGTGCCCTCCCGTTTTTTTTTTGCTTGTTTGTTTTGGTGTTATCGGCTGTCGTTCGTTGTCCGCTATGCCGCCGAAACTGAAGCCCCTGCCCGCAAAGAAGTCCACGCTGCCTCCGGAGCTGCCGGAGGAGAGCGATGAGCTCACTGTGGGAAACATCCGCGTAGGCCCTCGTGGTGTTGAGTTTACCGGAGAAGGGGATCTGCAGGTGCGTCGACCAGATCTCAACTTCGAAAATCTGAAGCGCGTTCGCCAACTCGGCCAGGGCACGCAGGGCAACGTCTCCATGTATGTGACGGCGGACAAGTCTGTCTTTGCAGTGAAGAAGATCACGATTCCCGTCACGCTCGACACCCGCACTCGTCAGACTGTCGCCGCAGAACTGCGCAACATCTTCTCCGCGCAGTCGAACGAGTACACGGTGAACCTGTACAACGCCTTCTACCGTAACCGGGCACTTCGACTAGTAATGGAGTACATGGACTGGGGGAACATAGACGAGCTCATCGCGGAGAAGGTGAAGATTCCACCAACGGTGTGCGGCTACATCGCATCGCAGATGCTGCACGCCCTCGCCGTACTACACACGAAATCGAACATCGTGACGGAGCCAAATCAGCACAAGTCCCTGCGCCAGATCCATCGCGACATCAAGCCAGCAAACGTGCTTCTCTCCACCACCGGCTGCGTCAAGTTGGCTGACTTCGGCATCGCGACAAGTGCCGAGACGATCGGCGTCAACTCATTTGTCGGTACAGCGACGTACATGAGCCCGGAGCGAATTCAAGGGCGGCGCTACAGCACGCCGAGCGACATCTGGAGCGTAGGCGTGGTGGTGGCGCAGATGTTGCTCGGCCACTACCCGTTTTCTTCAGTGAGCAAGGGGTTCATGGCGCTGCTGCGCGAGATCAACAGCGTGGAAAAGTATCCACTTATGGATGAGACCGGGTGTAGTCAGGAGACGCAGGACTTCATCGATTCGTGTCTTCGACAAGACCCAGATGACCGGAGCAGCGCCTTTGAGCTGCTGGAGTCTCCATGGATTAAGTACTGCGAAGAGCACGGCAAGGCCGAGATGGTGGCTCTGCTCGCCTCGCTGGGCGATCGAAACCGGCAATACCGCGAGGACGACGCCTTGCAGGCTGCATCCAGGGAGACTTCCAGCCTTTCTCTCCCACGTGACACCTCCGAAACGTGCAAAGCCGACAACCCTCTCGGCATGTGAGTGCTCGAGGCCGTCTTGATGCGCTTTCCCGCATACCTCGTTCTCTCTTTGCTGTATCTTCGTCTGCTCATCACCTGTGGCGCAATACTCCGAAGCTGAATGCAGGGGCACAGATGGAGCATGCGACATACACATCAAGGCCACCTTTTGGAATCTTCGCCTCAAAAAAGAGAGAGCGAAATGTTCACTGTGAACCCCTGCAACACCAGGTCGTCGTAGGTGTTGGCGCGTAATATACGCTTCGCGCTTCGCTTTATACTGCTTCCGCTGGCATATATACATATATATATATATATGTGTGTGTGTGTGCGTATTAGATGGCGTTTTTCGAAGGCACAGTAAGCAAGTGTCGGCGACTACGGCGAGTGGCGAGTTGCAGTTGCAATCGCGGTTGCTCTTGGGTTTATGGTGTGTGCAAGTAGCGAGCCATGCCGCTCGTAGCCGTTATTCTGTGCATGCCCGTGGGTGGGACGTCGTGTGCTGGCACCTGCCTACTGTTTGTTTCGCTTTCGCTCGTTGCTGGATGCTCTCGTATTGCTACCGTGTTGTGTGCTAATGTGCGTGTGTGTGTGTGTGTGCCAGGCTGCGTGGGTGCGTTTACATTGACGGGCATGCTTTCCTCTTCTATTTTGCTGTTGTTTCTCAACCGCCACGTCATCGTCTCTGTCCACCTGGTATCCAACGCACATGCGATCGAGGTGCGTCTGTGGTGTCCGCCTCTCCGGTTCCCAATCACCCACCCCAGCAGCTGCGTGCGAGTTTGGGACGTAGACGCACACGTCCGCACACAAATAGAGTGAGAGATGCGTGCTCAAAGGCACTGATACGGTAAATAGGGATGGGACGGGAAGGCAAGGCAGTGGTCGACCTCCTCAGGCCCAGCCGTCCCTCCCCCCTGGCCCTGAAATCCTATACGTTGTCCGGAGCTCGCAAGGCTACACAGGTGAATCTACGCGCCAACGTCTGCTGCTGCGGTGCAGTGAGGCAAGCGCCTTTTCCTGTACACTATTCGTATGTTTATATATATAATGTGTGTGTGTGTGTGTGCCTGGGCGGGTCATAGCACTCCCCATCCGACTCTCTGCTGCGGCGCTTTAGGCGTTGAAGAGCACCGGGCGCAGCTCACCAGTTCAGACCGGCGCGATGTACGCTGTTCATCGGCCGACCGGATCCCTGTCTCATGCAAGCGTTGGCACGCAGCGCAGATGCACACTTGTGCGCTTATACGTTTGTGCCTCTTCTGCAACTTGAATCTGTTTCCTCGCCGTCGTCGCGCTACTTACTCTTCGTTCCACGCGCCTCGTTGTCTCCTTCTGCCTCCCTCCTCGTCTCCAGCTTGAGTCTCCACTGCCCCTATCACTACCACGCCCCCACATGCACAAGGGACGAGGCACTGCGGTGAACTACCAAGAAGGCAACTTTACACGGCCAGCACATATATGTATATGTTTTTTTGTGGTCAATGTACACTAGCGGGCCTTTTCAAAAGAAATTGCGGCCGAGTGCGCCGGCTGCCACCACAGCGCGAACAAGCTCCTCCGCCAAGAATGTGTCGACCCTTCCCCTCCTCAGTGGAGCCGGCGACACCTCGACAACTTCGCCGCCGCCGCCTCAGAGTGCCTCCTTGAAGAGCTTGCGGCAATGCGAAAGCTCGTCGTCGCTCTCGCCCATACGAACACACGCAGCGTTGATGCCCCTGTCACCGGAAGAGGTTGCACGGGCTCGTCATGTCGTCATGGACCCGCTAGCTGCGCTGCGACGCTGCCTCCAGTACGTGTGTAGCCACCCCGAAGTCTATGGCGATGACGTGCGCGGTCTCCTCGACCGCGAGGTGATGCATGTCGTGCGCCTCAAAGCTTCGGAGGTGTCGCTCACGAACGGAGAACGACCGCTTCTCGTCGACCCACTGGAAAGTACCGGTGTCCGTCAAGCTGCTCGCGCTCTCACCGGGGTGCCAGCCCTGCCTACGATCCCTGCTCAAGCGACCGTGAGCAACGGCGCTGTGCCGGGCAGTGTTTCCGCTGGCGACTTGTTTGGCTACGGCAGCGTCTCTTTCCTGCCTGCCTCCTCCGTCGGCTTTAGCGCACTGCTACAGGACTCGCGAGCTGAGTGGCCACGGGCAGATCAGGCCGGTAGCTGTCGCTACTCGGACGGTAGAAAGACGTTTTTCGGCGGCTTTCCATCCATGTCATCGTCTCCTGCGGTTCCGCATCTCTCGCAGGATGAGAGCATTCAGTGGAATGAAACCCTGCCACCATCCTGTACGCCAGCAAATCCGCGCGGTATCCGGAATATTGCGCTGGAATCGGTAAGGAATGATGAAGCTGTGAAGAGCAGCGCCTTTTCTGAGGACATCGCCATGGACGGTGGCGCAACCTCCTCGGACGAGACTCGTCAGGCATCGCCGCCCCTGCCGCATGGCGGCGCGTGTGAGGTGCACGGCAGATTCAACCCACAGGACCAAATTGCTGCCCTTGCCCTCCACGAGGGCACGCGAAATAGCCTGTCCGCAGCGCCTCCCAGCGCCGTCTGCGCGGCAGACGGCACGGTGTTGTTGGTAGACCAGCAGGGATACGAGGTGACGTACCTGCGCGCGCAGCTGCAGCAGCTGGAAGCCGCGTTCAACTCCAAGTGTGTGCGGCTGCACGAGCTGGAGGTGGAAAACCGGCAATTAGCCGAAAAGATGAAGACATCGGAGGAGGCAACGGCTCGGTGGGCAGCGCAGCACCACGCCATGAAAGGACAAGTGGAGGTGATGCGGCGAGAACTTGATGGCTGGAAAGACCGGGCCAACGACGCTGTGACAGCGGCGACAAGGAAGAACAAGCAGCAGAACCAGCGTGCAAAGCAGATTGTTTATAGCCAGCTTAGCGACGCGAAGCAGGAGATCGTGCGGCTGGGCCAGCTGTGGCGCGAGACTGAGCGAGCCCTGCAGGAGACCCGCCGCGCCTTCGAGAACACAGAAAAGGAGGCCGTCGCTGCGCACAACCACCTCACCGACGTGTTTCATTACCTAGAGCGACTGGAGCGGCGAATCGCGCGTCGTGACGTTTACGTGTCCCTGTGCGAGCGGCGACAGCGGTCGCTGGAGGAGAAGTACGAGAAGCTGCGGTGGGGCTACGAAGAGCTTAGCACGCTAGACGGGCGTTACTCGTATGTGGACTACATGCTCACCACAAGGCCGTTGTGGTCCGTGTACATGTTTGTGCGTCTTGCGCGGCACCAGGGAGACTACGTGGCACTCGAGAATCCGATGGAGGTGCAACAGCGTCTGCTCCTTATGGTGGGGCAGGCAGAGAAGGGTCGAGAGGTATCCCCAGAGGCCGCCGCCGCCACTCTGGCGGCCATGGAGCCGTTGTACGGGTTGATCTTCAGCCGGTCACCGCAGGGCGGCCGTCTCGTTGCACAGGAGTACGACTTCCGCCTCGTCTTCCGCACCATGGTCGACGAAACGACAGCCGATCTGAGTCGCCGCGGCCGATCGAAGCAGCTGCGCACCACCCTGCACGGGTCGGTGGCGTGCCGTGTCATCCGATGGCACGAGCGCTACAGCATCGACTACCTCAGAGGCCAGGACGACGACCCGGAGAGTGCGGAACTGCACCGCAAGTGTGTGCCGCTCCTGACTCTTGCCTCTGTGCTGCTGCCGCTACGCTCGCGCACCGGGGCGATCCTGATGCAATCGCCGCCCGTGGAGGCAGCAGCTCCCTCAGCGGAAGTGACGGACTCCACGGCGGCAGAGCCGGCGTCCACAGCGGAGGAGGAGCGTGTGCACACTCTCCTCTCCACGACCTCAAACAAGCGCCACTACAACGAGGGTACCATTCGCTTTGTGCTCCGCTGCTTCTGGAAAGAGCGACTGTCAGCCTTTTCGCAGCAGATGAACGCGCGTGTGAACGCTGTCAACGCGAAGCGGACAAGCAAGCGGGAACTTGAGGGCACCGAGCAAAATGGAAAGACCGAGAACAGGCTCTCGCCAACCGGTGAATGCTTGCCCGCCGTGTACGAGAATAGCGACCGCGCCGATGAGAGCGACGATGACGAAGACGACGTCGGCGTGAATCAAACATTCCTGGCGGCTCTCGTCGACTTCTCGACGCGCTTCGCCTCGCAGCAAGCGGGCTCGGGGATCGCGGCGCACACGAAGCCTGGGGTGCCACCTAGCAAGGCAACCCTTTTAAATGTGCGTGGCGTGCTCACCCGCGGGGCATCCGACGCGAAACTTGGCGGCAGGGTCGCGGCCCACATCCCCTCTCCCGGCTCAAAGGCAGCACTAGACTCGGTGTGGGACAGTGGACGCATCTTCTTCGCTGTGGTGCTACAGCCGGGCAGATCCGCGGCGACGAAGCAGGACGCGGCCTCGCCGACGAGTGAAACGCCGACCCCAGAGGAGGTGAGCATTCTTGCTGAAGAGGCGCGCGAGATGCTGGCGGCGCTCTACTACTACACGCTGGAGTACAAAGACTTGGACCCGGACTTCCGCCTCTTTTACCTCGTCGCGCATCAGATGGTTCCGGAGATGGTGGCGGTGAACTTCTTTGCAGGTCTCGAGGCCTTTCAGCTTGAGAGCGTGGCGCTGTTGGAGTGGCGGCTGCAGTGCCTTTCGGCTGGCATGCACAGCGGTGCGACTTGCACAGCCGCCGGGCAGCCGTCCAGCTCACCCGCCATGCCGAAGAAGGTGGAGGACCCGCTGATGGCGCTCACCCGTGTCGTTGACGTGATTGACGATGCTTTGCTGGACGGCGAGGAAGAAGATATTGAGACGGACAGCGACGGTGATGGCTACGGGAGCATCTTGCCCTTTCACGCACGTGCGGAGACACAGGTGCACCCCTCCACAGCCTCGTCCGCGACGACGGGGCAGCGACAGGAGGGGAGGATGGAGGACTCCTGCACGGCAGAGACGCACTCTTCCGCGCTGCCAGTGTCGCAGCGCACCCGCGAGTTGCGGCTTCTGCACAACATCCGCGCCTACCTGCTCGAGCGGCGGGGGTTTATGCAAGGCGAACAGGGCGCGGAGCGTGGCGACGGCGATGCGGGAGTGGGTGACAATGCGGAGAACCCCACAGGGGCTCGTCTCGCCGCCTTCTCGTTTGGTGAGGCGCCGCCGGAGTGGACGGCGCTGGAAGAGCGGGTGCTGAACATTCTCGGTCCGCACACACAGCTGCTGGATGCGTTCCGCCACCAGTACCGGAAGCAGAAGGGCGAAGATGTTGCGCAAGCCAAGGGGAAGCCGATGAAGCCTGGAAAGGAGCTCGACCACCTCCGCAGGCGCCGATCAGAGCGCAAGAGTCGTCACGAGACAGCCAAGTATCTGAGCGCGACGCGAGGCTTTCTGGCGGAAGAGGATGTTCTCGCGTTGGTGCAGCGCCACTGCCTTGCCACGTACGCCGTCTCGTGCTGCGGTACGCCCCGGTTTTCCCTTCTTCGCTCCTTATTCGGTCGTAGCAGCGACCGGGGCCGCGACTCCTCCTCCGTACTCGACCAGTACGCGATTGTTGGGCATCTGCCTCTCACCGGGCTTCACTTGCAACGGCTGCGCTTCGCGCTGTCGCTGGATCAGCCCTCTCATCTAATCCGGCCTTCTGCCCTCTTCAGTGTGGACCCGGTAACCAAGTCGAACAGCCACTTCTATGATGCCTACCTCACCATTGTGCTCGACGTGTTTGAACAGCAGCAATCCTTCCTCATGCATAGTGTGCTGCGCTGCTGTGCCGCACGCCATGAGTTGTATGCCGCCGAAGGCGCTGAAGATTGTGACGGGCTGATCCCGATAGCGTGTCTCAAGAAGGGCCTGACGGATGCCTTTTCGACCATCAGCGGCACATCGCAGCACGCGCTAGCCGTGCTGAACCATTTGGTGCGGTACGATGAACTGCTTCGCCTTGAGGATGAGGTGAGGTTTGAGCAATTCACCGACGCGCCACTGCTGCTGAACGTGCCGCCGCGTCACGGGAGAGGTTGCTTCACGGCTGACGGAGAAGGCAGCGTGAAGCAGGGCCCCGGCAACGCGGCGGACCAGGGAAAATGGAACCTGCGCGAGGAGGCGGACAGCTGCTCGCTGCTGAATATCGCCTTCGCTTTCCGCATGAGCTACATTGTGTGGGGCGAGGTGAGCGCCGGCACCGCCGAGGCGCTTGTCCACCGTATCGTCAAGCTCGCGGTCCCCGTGTGCTGCTCCGATGCCGTCCCAGGTGATGCAGTGTGGGCGGTGCGGGCGGCGGCAGTGAACAAGGACGCCACCGTAGTGGAGGAGTTTCCCGAGTGGGACATCTTCGACCGAATCACGCGGCAACAGTACGCCCGAGCACTGATGCGGATGCAAAAGGGTCACAACGGCGACGCTAACCCGCTGCGTCGCACTCTCTCAGCATTGCAAACGGAGCTTCTGCAACCGGCATCGATACTCAGCAGCCGGGCAAGGGTTGGTGCGAGCATGTCTCTCTCGCCGGGAGCCGTCGACGTTGACGCTCTGTACCCCGACGTCGCAAGCGTGTGGACAACAAAGAAGGTGCTTGCCGAAGCCCAGAAGCACATGGAAAGGGCTGCAGCTGCCGTTCCCGCCAAGGGCGCGGGAGGGTCTGGCAAAGGCAGAAAGAAGCGCCACTTATCGCAGCCGCGCAAGTCTCTCTCCAGCGTGCAGACAGCCGCGAACGGCAATGGCAGTGCAGGCGAGGGAGAGCAGTTGCCGGACTATGGGCTGCTGAGCCTCGTGCGTGCACTCGGCTTTGCGCCGCCATTGTCGACGAGCGTGCCTGGAGTCGGCGGCGCCGCGGCGAACAAGAAGGGTGGAGGCAGGAAGAGCGCTAAGAAAAGCGGTGCCTCAAAGAGCAGAGCCTGTCCAGAGACTACCATTCCAGCGTATCTGCAGCAAGAGTACAGCGAGAACTTGTCTGTGCAGCTGCAGGACCTCGCTGCGCGCGTCGCTGCGTTGACGCCGTCCGATTTGAACAGGTTCCCTGAGGACATGTCAGTCGATGGGGACGTCGGCGTCAACATGGAAGGAGCAACTCCATCGGCGAATAGTTTATCCGTGTCAAATCGATCCGGTGACGCGCCGACGCCGGGGAGCGGGCCGTCGCGGGTGCAGTCTGTCAGCTTTGCTCGAGGATCGCTGCAGAGCACTTCACAGAGCAAACTTCACAAGAAGGTCACCGTTGAGACGCCTCTCGATGGGAAACGAGATTCCTCGGAACCCCATGCGCTGGCGCCGACGTGGGTACCGTTGTTCCCAGGCTCTTCCTCAGCGTTGGACAACGTAGGCGCGCCTCTGTCGAGTAGCATGCCGATGGATGTGTCCAAGCTCTACGCTATTTGCGCCGCACTGAGTATGACCTAGTCGTCTCCTAGGACGATTCTGTGCCCTCCCCCTTTCCACTCCGCTTCCTCTTCCTCCTGTTGCCGTTTATCGCATAACCAAATCGCACGGGCAGCCTCCTCCTCCATGGGAAAGGATCAGGTGCAGGGGTTGTCTGTTTCATGTTGCGAATATTGCAAAGGGCAGCGGGTGGGCAGCACCGTCGTTTTGTCGTTTTTTGTTGTTGGTTTGCCTGGTTTGTTGTTCATCGGGTGCGCTGATCGTCTTTGTCGCGCTACACCTGACCGAACACAAATGAAGACAACGAGGAGAGAAAGATGGTCCGCCATGTCAAGGCGATGGCCTGATCGTCGACATGGTCGTGCAGAGTCCCAGACATCGTATTTCTCCTGCTTCTTGCTATTCCAACTCGCTGTGTTGTCGTTGTTTTCGTTCTGTTGGCCGAGCGCTTCCACGGCAGATGATGGCATCTGTGCAGCCTACACGAATGTGGTTGTACGTGAAAGACGGCCGATCCCTTTTCTTCGTTTGCGTGGTTTTTGGTGGTGCTTCAAAACCGTTGTTTCCCACATCAAAAAAAAAATGCTTCGATGTAGCTTACAGTGTCTTTCACGACTTGCAACGCACCCCCTACTTTTGTTTTCCTATCTTCCGCACACTCGAAGAGGGTCCGGCGAAAAGGACAAGAAGATCCCTGCTTAGCCGCATGGCCCGCTTCGGCGGCAGGGCGGTTTGTCTTGAGCCACCGGGATGTGGCCGTGGTGCCACAGAGGTGGGCATGCGCGCGGATTTGTGAACTTGTGGGGGACTATGGATATGTCGGGACGAATGCACGCTTTGCCCCGTCTTTCTCCGCTTGGCGTGCGAACTTTTCTCCGCTCCTCGCAAGGGCAGCTCATTTTCGTTCGGCCATTCGGAGGTGGTCTTTTTTGCTCTGCGCTCTCCGGTTTCACTGGAATTTGTTGCTGGCGCCCGGTCTGGAATCGGTATGTAAATAAACGAATAAACGGAGAGAAACCGTAGTATTGGAATCGATGCTGCGTTTCTTTACCTATCAGACGGCAGCAGCGTTGCGCCAGCATCCATCGGTTTTGTTGCGTTTCAGTGAAAGACTCTTGATGCGGAGCGGGCAGCATCGGCGTGGTTACGCCTTTGCGGCCTGACGCGCTCTCGAGCACAACGAGTAGCGGCGTGCTGATGGTTACCTGCACGTGCACGCTGTCGTTTCCTATAACGCTGTGACAACGGCACTCACGTGTTTCAAGTGCCTGCTGCCTTGCTGTACACCGCTACTGCCTTTTGTAAGAGCATGGCCTGGGATGATGCCCTTCTCCCTCCATCCCACCTCCCCTATCCCGCCACTGCTTCCACTCGTGATTTTTTCTCAGGCGCTCAAGGGCCGCGTAAGTCTCTGAGCACTCGTGGGTAGTGCCGCCTGGCAGGACATTGGGCAGCACACAAAGATATCGGCGTTTTATTCCTGTTATCTTCTGTTTTCTTTGTTGTCGTTCCTTGTTGCCCATCGAACATTTGCCGCGCTGCTTGCGTGGTGAGACAAGAACGTTGCAACCGTACTCCTAGCCCAATGGCTGTGGTTGTCTTCGACATGGGCGCGCTCGAATCCTGGAAGCTGCGGTTGCGCGAGTTGGCAAATGCCGGTGATGGGTGCAAAGAGCATGTTCTCTCGTGCCTCGACGCACTCGAGCACCTGGGACGCACCGCAGAGCACGACTCAGTACTACCAGTGCCGAGGAACAACCTTGAAACTGATCTTGCCGTCATCAATGCCGCCCCCTACACGCGCGTGAGCACTGGCACGCAACTGTGGACCGTACACCCCATTCACTACACACATCACGTACTCAATAAGATGATGCGGGAGCGCCAGGTGCAAAGGCTTACTCGGCGTCTCGGTAACCTGGCAGCGGATTTGCACAGCGTCGCGCACGACATGTGGAAGGTCTTGCAAGCGTCCTGCATCCGTCAGACGTCGACAGCCTCACAAAGGCTCTCTGATGTGACAAGAGTAACAACTCTAGACAGGCCCGCGTCTGTAGCAACAGCACCGGGCTCCATGAACGGCGCTTCGCCAGCGCTGTCACCGTCCACGTGTCGTACGCTACGCAGTCTTTTTGGGAGATTTCCAGATTTCGAGGCTGATGTGCTGCTACACGGGTCGAGCCTGAACGCATCGTCAGAAGCAACTACGGAGACTTCTGCGACTCCACCCCATGCGCGGAAACAAGTCGACGCATCTGTGCAGACCCCGCCGGAGTTCACGGCTGAGTCTACTGCCGTCGATACTCCGCGAGAACGACTTCTATTTCTGTGTCGTCGCTGCCGACAGGACGGTCGCGCCGGCTATCAAGTGGACAAAAATAGGATGCAGCTCAAGCAAACACATGACATCGTCGCCTCAGTGGAGCGAACAGAACCACCACCACCTCTGAAGAGTCCCACCCTGCAGTGCACTGTCTCGCGTGGTGCCCGTCCCCCTCTGCCACAAATCGGCGGTACTCGGCGACCGCGATGGTGAAGGCTTTCAAATCTTTGAAGCTCAGTGATGCACACAGATGTACACAAATCCGTCTTGCATTGTATTTTTTTTTTTTTCGTGATGTTATCCTCAACGCCCTTCAAGACGGGGGTGGATGGAGGGCAACACCTCGCAAGGTGTAATGTCTCAGAGTCTAGTGCCCAACTCTCTGGGCAAGCCACGCAGCCCCTCCCCCCTATCCCGGCCAGATGCCAGAGCGCTTCTGTTGGTGACAGGGTCATGCATCCATGGCGTAGGGAGAGGTCAGAGCGATGTTTACCGCTACGCACGTCGGCGAGGAGGCCCTGGGTGGCGCTGCGCTGGTGCGACGGCCGACAGAGAAGAGCCTCTGAGTGCACCTTCGCCGTGTTCGCCGAGCAGCACTTATGTAGGTGTTCTCGGTCGGACTCATTGGCTTTATCACGGCCGCATTCCAGGTGGAGGTGCTGTCGGTGGAATGCTTGACGTTGCGCTTCCTCCGTTCCGAGATTACCGTGCATCTTCCCTCTGGTCACCGCCCGGAAGTGGTGACCATACCTCCCTACGCTCGAACGCGCATGCAGGGCAGTGAAGGTGTTCAGTACGGGTACGAGCCGACACTGGCGCAGGACGGGGAGCGCATCTGCAGCCAAAGGCGAAGGCAGAGCACTGTGCTTGAACGACCTGCTGCAACTGAAGCATTACCTTTGCGCGGCGCTCGGGTGAGGGAGACAGCTGTATAGGGCCTCAAGTGTAGAACGTGCATCATGGCCAGGTGCAGCGTACGGCCCCCTCTTGGGGTGCGCGTGCGCGAAGGCTTGGGCACACGCAGTCCTTCAGTTCCATCATTACTTTGATTCCGCACGGCGTCTATGAAGTTGCCGACCCACACCTTGCACTCATGAGCAAATAGTGACGTTGGCTGTTACGCCCTTGTCGGCTCCTTCTACACGAAGAACGGGCATCATACATGTCTTGTCGCCACCACGGCGAGCCGCCTCTTAGCCCTGCATACCTCCGTCAGCCTGTTTCTCTGGCTCGAGAACTTGTGAGCGCGTTGTAGCGATGCGTGCACAAGTCCAAACGCCACGGGGACGGCGCTGAGAACGAGGAGTTTATGTGTGTAGGGGTGGGTGGGGAGGGGGGTGGCGACGTCCGGCACGAGTACCTCGGCCATGTTTCCCATGACGAAGTCCCCGAAAAAAAGGAAAAAAACATGGGCGAGGTGCTTGCTGCCCGTCCTGTCGCTGCGCAAGAAAGCAGCACTCCCTACCGGAGGTGCTACGTGCTTGGCGTCCCCACACTCTTTGTGCGGTCTCGGTCAGCTAAGGACTGCGATGCGGTTAGGAGTCTCGTACGGTACGGACTCAGCGCCACACACCTTGACCACAGCGCTACGGAGCAGATAGTCTCGCTCTCGGATGCGGGGAGGGGCGTTAGCACCATCTCGATTGTGAGCCGATTTCGGATCACTCTCAGCTGTCTATTTCCCCGCACGAACAGCATGTCAACCAAATGTGCTGGAGTTCTCCAAAAGGGATTGGCGTGCTTTGGTAAATTGCCATGCAGCATCGTCGATTGCATCGCATTTACGCCCAGTAAACCTTCAGCTTGCCCTATGCGCCCAGTGCTCTCGGTTGTGTTATGGGCATAGCGGTCGCGCCGGCAGCTTTGGCGCAGAGCGCGCCGTTTTTTTTTTTTCACGCAGTTGTACGTTCCTGTTTTGTTCCCACTCGTGCAGCTCTGCAAGATCATGGGACTGAAAGTCGTTTGTGATCTGGCGGCGAGCGTGGCCTCAGTGCAGTATGTGCTGCAGCCGCCGTCTATTAAGGATGTTCTTCGATGTGCTCTGTGAAGGAGGGCTAAACTATCGGGGCCTTTGCGCTGTTGAATGACCTGCGACGACAGTATATTTCTTCATATGTGGGGACCGTGGGAACAGCCGTCACGGGGCGTCTTTTTACCAACAACAACAAAACGATCGAAACGCAATGCGAACGTGCCTACGTGCGTCAGGCTTTTTCCACAACTCTCCGCTGTACGCGTGAAGTGTTGTGGCTGTCTTTACGACCTATACAGGTACGGGATAATGTACTCGCCGTGCCGTTTGTTCTGTTTTCCGCGCTGCTTAACTTGTTGTAGCGTACAAACGAAGAAGGAAAGAAGCGCGTGATGGGGCGAGGATGCCTTCCTCCTTTATCCTCCTTCCGGTCAATAAACGAAAGAATGCTGCAGTGCCTCGGTCTCTCCCGCTTGCACCTCTAGACCTCCTTTCCAGCGTGCTGCGGCAGCAGTGGAGGCCGTTCGTATCTGCGTAAGCTGCAGACCGACACTTTGACCACCTCCTAGTCGCCCCACTATGAGGGTTTCGATTGATAGGTATCGTGTGATCCGCGTCGCTGAGACGCGCTGTCGCCGCATCTCTAACGCCATATCGTTTTTTTTTTTTTGCCACTCTCTACCTCCTCACACTTACTCTCTCTCTCCCCTCTACCCCGCTTTTCCGCCGCCCATCTCTGTCTCTCTATCTCTAATCTCAAACACGGCAACGACTCCTCCCCCCCCCCACCACCACCACCTCGCCCGGCTCTCAGTGGCCGGCTCTTATTTTACCGTGAAGACTCGAAGATCAATCATACACTTGGATCACGGTCAACAACGGATTGCTCGCGCCATCTCTTGCCTTCTTCGTCCTGTTTAGCTGCACAGGCGCTAGCCCCCTCTTCCTACACGCGCACGCGGAAAAAAAAGAGCCACTCCCACCCGCCCGCACACGCGTGTGACATCATCTTATAAGTCTCTGCTAAAGTTCACATTTTGCTTCATTGCTTTCACCGCTTACCGTAACCGGGCATTTTTCTTTTACTCCACCTCACCTCCAACACCTCCATTCCTTCACGCGACCTCCCCTGCCTTGTATCTGCTTTCATTCATCTTCGGATTCTTTTTCCATACGCTTTTTCTTGCCCTCTTCTCCCTCACTCTTTTTCTTATTGGGGGAGAGGGCTCGTGCGACTAGCCTTCTGCTGCACTGTGCTTGGCTACGCTACTTTTGCCCTCCTCTGCTCCTCTCCTGCACTCCATTTTGCAAATTCATCGCGTGTTGCTTATTTTCACGTGCTTCGCCTTTGTGTTTGTGCGCGACTCAGCCAACGAGCACGCGCCACCGCTTCATTCTTTTTGTTTTCGTGGGGTGGCGAGGAGTGGAGAGGCTTGTACTTCGTGGCCTCGCGTAACTGTCAAGTTTTGATCTGCTTGCATCTGCGCTTTCTCTTTCCTTTGTTGTTAGGCCTCTGACTTCTGTATGCGTCTCTTGTGCCGCTTGCTTAGTGAGGAGCACCTGACTCAAGCAGCTCACACCTGTTCTCCCTGTGCATGGGCATTCATCTCCCCACTATTGGTTACTTTCCCAGACAGCTGAATCTCCCTCTCCAAGGTCACACGTCTCGAGTTCCTGCAGCCGTAGGGTTCCCCCAGACACCGTCCCCACTCTTACTCTGTGTCCTTGCATCTGTGAGTAGGTTGCGAAGGAGTAGAGCAAGAGAGTGCTTTTGTTGGGTTGCTTGTGCGTCTTTTTTTTTGTGCGTGTGTGCGCTTGTTGTGGAACTCCCAGCTTGTTAAGGGTTCAGGCGTTGGCGCATGTGGTTGCTACCTTCTCTCCCTTTCTCCGACTTGGTTGACGACTCCTGACTCTATTGCTTGTTGCTGTTGGCTCGGGTTTTCTCCATCTCCATATCTTGCCTCTCTCACTCATCCCGGAGAGAGGGCGTAGACGTGCATGCCAGTTGTGGAGGAGGGCGAGGGAGCGCATTCACGGCCGACACTCTATAGACGAGAGTGCATTGGTGCCCATCGCATAGAGGAGTGCGCTGGAGTCCCTGACACCCCTCATTCACCTCTGCTGTCTCCTCGTGCCGCGAGAGCTTTTCGCTCCGATTTCAGCTGCTGCTGGGTAGCGGCAGCCAGCGGCGCGAACGCGTTAAACTTCCACCTGGTGTACACATACAGACACGAATTCAGAACAGTACCCAAATGGCGGCGGCCTCCTCCAACTGCCAAGGCGAGGGCTTGCAGCACTTTCACTCGACGGGGCGATCGCCTGCCTCCGAGCATCTGGAGCTCAGGGAGGGCATCTATGACAATATCACTGGCCAGGTGAACGTGGTGAAAGAGGTGGATAAGCTCAGGAAAGTGGGCGCGATCGATCGCATAAACGAGGGTGAGGCTGTCAACAGCAAGTCCCTGCCATACAGCGATACAGTCACGCCGTCCAGCAGTGACCCCAACGTACTCAAATTGCCGGCGCTCCAGCAGAACCGTCGCCTCGCAGTTGATTTGGCGTTCGACGATGACGCGCCGTCCGCATGGGCACTCCTCCGTCGCGTCACGCACAACGTCTGGATGTCTCTCAAGATGACGCGGCTCTTTCTCTCTCTGGCGTGGGCGGATATCAAGACGCGTACCTGCAGCTACTGCCTCGGGTTCTTCTCTGTGCTCATCGTTGTACTTCTGTGTGTGCTGATGATTTCCATCCTGGTACACATGCCGATTTTGTTTCTCCGTCTTTCCGAGGAGACGCATGGCGAGTTCGACCTCGTAATCGGGCCCGGCAGTGTCATGAGCAAGGCGACGGGCATCAACTACACAAGAATCAAAGAGCTGTTTCCGGAAAGCGACCCCAATTATGGATACAGCGCCCCGCGCTTCTTGGACATGTACATGGCTCGCACCGCACGCTCCTGCCCTGACAAGAACGTGACGCAGATGTGGTACAACGCGGACGGAAGTGTGTGCGACGACATTGATCTCTGCATGAATGGGTGCTTCTCCAACGGCACGGCCGCTGTGGACCTCATGGCGATTGACGCAACGGCGGAGGCGCGCATGGGGTTTGGCAAGGACTACAATGAGACTACGCTGAACGAAGGAGAGCTGATCTTGTCGCACCGCGCAGCTGTTCTCATGGGCGGGGTGGATGTGGGCGACACGATAATCCTCTACGGAGACGCTCAGTTGAACATTCAATTCGCGTTCGCCAATCTGACGCATAACGATTCGTCGAACGTCATGATGCCGTTCAAGGTCGTATCCATCATTCACGAGTACTACCGCAAGTTCCCGGGTGTCGATACCTTTGTTGTCGTGTCCTTCCAAACGTTCTTGCACGATGTAGCGAAGGGCCTGGCGCCGGGCACGTCCACCGCTGCTGTAGAGGGCGTCGCCAACACGAACCCGAGCGACTGCGCGTCTGCTGTGTACTTCATCATGAATCCGGAGGCCCGACTGAAGGCATACGGCCTCACAAGCTACAACAGCATTCGCAGGAACGTGGTGGCGTGGGCTTCGGGGGTACTGTCGTCTCTCGGGTTCATGCAGGTCAGCCGCTCCACACCGCAGCTGCGCGGCTTGTACGCGACACGGCTGTTCAGCGTCTTCGTTGGGCTAATCATGTCCGTCATCCTCTTGGCGCTGGCGCTCCTCAGCGTTGTGCTGATCTACACCCTTCTCACGGTCGGAATCGAGACGAAGACGTATGAGCTTGGTATCCAGCGCATGATCGGCCTTACGAAGGAGAATCTGATCTTTTTGGTTCTCGCCAACGCGTATGCCTTTACCTTGCCCGCGTGGGTCATCGGCCTGGCTGCCGGACAAGGCACTTACACGGGGGCTCGGATCGCTTTCGCGAAGCTCGTAGAGGTCCAGCTGCCCATGTTGGTCACGAGGGCCTCTCTCGGGTGGGCCACGGTCGCCGGCCTCGGTATCCCTATTGTGGCCTCTTTCTTTCCGATTCTCTCGCTCGTGACGCAGAGGCTTCCCGACGCGATCAACACCTCGCGCGGCCGCAATAGTGGCGTCATATACAAAATCCAGCGCGACGACTCGACGCAGTGGAACGGGGCCATGCTCGTCCTCGGCTTGCTCTTCTTTGCTTTCGGCTTCGTGATCTACTACCTGTTCCCCACCGCGTTAATCGCAATGAACCTGAACTTGATCTTCTACATCTTCTTCGGCGTTCTCATTGGTCTGCTCGCGGGGCTCGTACTGCTCGCGATGAATTTCGAGCGGGTGGCGCAGACGTGCATCAGCTATTTGCTGCTGTTCTGGGAGAGCAGGGCTGTCTTCTCGTTCATGCAGAAGAGCCTCAGCGCGCACCGGCGCCGCAACCGAAAGACGTCGTTGATGTACGCGCTTTCTCTCGCCTTTGTCATTTTCATTACGGTGGTGGTGCAGATCCAGCTCGTGTCCTTCGAATACTCCTCTCGCCAGCGCATGGGCTGCGAACTGTATGTAGAAACAAAGGGCCTGACAATGGAAGAGTACTGGATCATAGAGGAGATTATCGAACACCAGATGGAGACCGGCATAATCTCTGCCTACACGTACGACTACAAGAGCTCCGCTCTTACGTCCCTGAAAGGCGCGAGAATCTACTCGATTGGCCGCGTACGCAGCTCCGTCACAGTCCTAAAACCACTCCCTCCTAACTACTTCGAGGTCATGGATAGGACTTACCTGCACGTGGACAACTACCAGAGCATCGTGGGCCGCTACGGGCTTGTGCGGGCCCTCTACAGTTCTGAAGGCCTCTACAGGGGGATCTTGTCCTCTGGCGCGGCGGATACCCTCGGCGTCGGCAGCGCGGACGGCGCCGTTTTGCTCGAGATAAGAACGGTGCAAAACGCGACCTCAAACGCCGAGGCCGTTCGTCGGGCCACCATCCGTCCTGTCGCCACGCTCGACACGGCCCCAGCCATAACTACGTCCAAGTACACCCACGCACAAGGTGACGTCGTGCTGAGTATCCCTGGACTCTTCCGGCATCTTAACGAGTCGCGCGTAAGCGTCTTGAACGGAAACGTGGAGAAAATTCGGCTGCGCATGAGTGACCCGAACTGGTACGACTTCATCGGTGACCTGCTGACCGGGAGCATTGCCGCGGTGGGTCACACAGTGACTGTGACGAACATTAGGGATGCGACGAGCGACATGGCCACGGCCGGCAAAGTGCTGAATCTCTTCTTCATTGTGGCCGAGATAATGATTTTGGTCATTTGCTTCTTTTCTCTGATGAGCAGCATGACGACAAACGTGCTCGACTCCTCCAAGGAGATTGGCGTGCTGCTGTGCTTGGGCATGTCCCATTTCCAGGTGTACCGCGTGTACGTCTGGGAGGCCTTTGTCTTGGTCGTTTCGTCTGGCGTCATGGGCCTCATCGTCGGCCTTGTTGTTGCCTACACGATGCAGCTGCAGAACATCCTGTTCACGCAGCTGCCTCTGCCATTCCCTTTTCCGTACATCCAGCTGGCCATTTTGGTCGTCATGGGTCTTGTTTCAGCGCTGGCGTCCAGCATCAGCCCGGTGGCGTACCTTTTAGGTCTTCCTTCTGTCACACACATCCTGCGTCGTACCATTCACTGAGAAGTCTTTGACACATTAATTTGGTAGGTATCCGGAACAGGGGGGCTCGCATACCCGCCTAAAGAGGCGTGCACGCTCACGGATAGGGCCCTGCATCCCTTTGCTCTTCCTCCCCGTTCTGCCACTTGTTGCACCCCTTCCCCTTCCCATTGTCACCAGCCTGTTCCTCTCAAGGATGCTGGTGTCAAGGATGCACTAACAGGGCGAGTGGGGCGATTCAATGCGGAACTTTTGTTTTGTGTGTGTGCCAGCGTGTATGATTAGAGAAAACCAATCATGAGGCTCTCCGCCGCGTTGGCCGGCCACGATGCCAGCGTCCATTTTTGCAGGTGCCGTTTGCCACCATCGCCGCCGCGCAGCCGGCCCCCTTTTTTCCCGTCCACATTCAGAACGCCCTTTCTTTCACGTGCATTAGGCAGGGCATATGTGTGCGGCCATACTCTCCTCTTCTGGTCGAACAGGTTCTAGCAGACAGCGTCCGCTGGCACTGATTTCATTTCTTTGTGTGTGTGTGTGTGTATGTGTGTTTTATTATTATGTTTGGCGCATTTTTTTTTTCATTATTTCGTGTGTGCGTGCGTGTGACACTTTTCTGTGCGTCATCGCTATGCTCGCGTATGCTGATGTCTTTTACGAGTGTGTTGCTTGTCCCGGCAACACGCCCCAATCGCCGCGTTTTGGTGTGTTAACACTTGATATTTGCGGACTCTGCCCCCCCCCCTCCTCCGTCCTCCTCCTCCCTCCCCACCAACCCTCTTCCTCATTCCTTTCGTTCGTTCCCTTTTGTATATTTGTTCTCTGTCTTCACTTTTGTGGGAGTGATGCTGTTGTAGTGGTGCTCTTGATTGCGGGAAACCCAAACGAGCAGAAGGGGAGCCGAGTTCCTCACCAACCCCCCCCCCACACACACCAAAGAAAAAGAACTGAGCTACAAGAATAATACTCGTGAAACGACCAAGAAGCCGACACGGAAAGTGCCACGTAACGGCGTCCATGGTCAGGTATTTCATTGGGCGGAAAAGGCGTAATGCCCACCGCATCGCCACAGCTGCTGGACGCGAATGGTGTGCATCCTCTCACACCCGAATCCTTCAGTCTCTTTCTCTCTGTGTGTGCGTGTGTGTGGCGTCGCTCCAACAGGAAGTGTGCGATGCGCGTCGTCGGCGCCCGCCCAGAAGAGACGCCACCGCGCTGTCACTGGCACTTTTGTTTGCCCAAACATGAGAAACAACAACCACAAAAAACGATGCAACAAAACCGATGAGTCTGGCTCGGCTTTCACCTCGTTTTCTCCCCCTCTCTCCGTCATGCCTACCTCCTCTTCTGGTCTTCGTTTCCCTTTGCTTCGCTTGCGTTGTGGCACCTTGGTCGAGCACCAATACCCTCTTCCCTCCAAGGACAAGGTGAGAAGAGAGAAGGGGAGCTCATAAAACCCGCACGCATGAGACGTGTTTCTTGTTTCAGCAGCACTGGACGTCGCACCGTCTGCTCTGTCGTGCTCTCTGTTAACTTCAGTTAGCGAAACGGAGTGATGCGAACCGCAAACACGCGTCGCGGGACTTCTGGAGACCCTCAACGGAGACTGCCTTTAGAGGTTGTAGCGACGGCGCCCACGCGCGCGTCTTTTTTTGTTGTTGTTGTTGTCTCGCTCGCTCTTATCTCTTTCTGCTGCTGTGATGTCTTGCGCACAAGTGGATATGTCTGATACCCAAGCAGCTCCGTCACGGGCGAAAAGCCGCCGCACGTGCGCTGTGTATTTTGGAGCCACGACTTTTGTCGAAATCGATGATGATCCCTCTACAATCACTCTGGAAGAGCTATGTGAGGCGTTTGGCACGCCATGGGAGAGCGGCATGCACGTGAAGCACCGTGCCACCGGACGCGTCGTGGTTACCCTCCCCTTTGAGCCGCTGCCAACGCTCGAAGAGGTGTCAGACGTCATCATCAAGGCGGAGAGCACGACGGCGACCACGCACACGGGCGATTTAACGGTTCCAACAGCCTACGACAACGCTGAGGAGGATGTGGATGGCGCCGAGGAGGGAGAGACGACGTACGCCGTCGTGTACGACCTTGTTACCCCGACGCCGCCTGGCGACAATGGAGACAGCGAGCTAGCGGCGGCCGTAGCCGCGGCAGGCCTGTCGGAAAACCTTTCGGCAGATTCAGACGGTGCTTCCAACATCGGGGAGACGATGCGGAAGCTTGTCGAGCTCGGCGCAGCAGAGCTACTCACCGCCGAGCCCTTGTCCGTATCTCAGGCGAGGCGGGAATACAATCCGCCAGATGCCCCGGGCCTCTTGCGTCGCATCGTGTATCCTGCTTCCGAGTACTCTCCATACCGCCTCGATCGCGACCCGCTCTACGATGGCAAGCTTTCCTTGTACCGGTCTCCTGCTGTGACCGCTAGCTTTGCGTCGGGGCCCTCGCCGGTCAGCTGCACCGGTTCGCATGCGCTGCCGACGCAGGACTTTGGTGAGGGAGGACTGTACACCAGTTACCTCGATAGTTACGACCTGAGTTGTCCGATGAGGGAGCCGTTTGTGAGGTCGTTCGCGGCTGGAAAGGCGGCGCTCGTAATGCCTCTGTCGGATGAAGAGCATCATCGCATTTTCGGCACGTAAGTGGATCCCTCAGGGGGGGGGGAGGGGGCTGTTTCCCTTCCTGATGCTATTTTGTTGTTCTCGGGTCTGCCACTTTTCTGGTGTGTGTGTGTGTGTATGCGTGTAGAGATGTAGATGGGTGTTTGCATACAACGAGGTCAAAAGTTCTTCTCGTTACCTTTCTTTGTGCCGGTTGCGGCCCCAATCGCGGATGCAGCACGCCACAAGGTGTGCGGAGGCCCGAGCTGTGTAGGAGGGGAGAAAACAGAGAAGACTTCCTGTACGCGCACCGTAAGTATGTTTTTGTGTGTGTGGGAGGTGGAAAGGAAGGACTATACCGCATATTATGGTTCGGTTTTTTTTTGCTGCTGTGTAGGCCTCTCTCTGTAGGACGTGAGCTACGCAGACTTTTTTTTTTGGTGGTGGTGGGGGGGGAGGGTGTGAAAGGTTGTTTCCGGTGCACACGTATGTGACGTGGAACGAGCCGCACGCTTCCTCCCTCTCGCGCCATTTTTGTGTTCTCACCGCAAGTGTTCAAGCAGTCCCGTGCATGCCTTCTGCATGCGCTGCTCCTGCTTTCCTTTCCACTGCACCTAGCTCTCGTGTATACCTTCCCCGCTTCCTCTGTTTTCTCTTTCGTTGTCCACCTGAACGGCAGCCAAGCATTTGGACGGGTCTCAGAGAAGGAGACGTGTTCCACAAGACCGCTGCTGCGCCAATATTCTCCACCCTACCTTTTTCAACGTAGGGCATTGTTGCCGTCATGATTGGCCATGGAACGTGGGAGGCGGCCGTGGAGTCGGCGGCCGACTCGAAGAAGAAGGGCGGCGGCTTTCAAAGCTTTAACCTGGAAAAGCCGCTACTCGATGCGATTCTGAAGCAGGGCTTTTCCGTGCCCACCCCGATTCAGCGCAAGGCGATCCCGCCGATGCTGCAGGGGAACGATGTAGTCGCCATGGCCCGCACCGGATCAGGTAAGACAGCGGCATTCCTCATCCCCATGCTGAACACCCTAAAGGCGCACGCAAAGATCGTCGGTATTCGCGGGCTCGTGCTCTCCCCGACACGCGAGCTGAGTCTGCAGATCTTACGCAACGGCTTCGCGCTTAACAAGTTCCTCGATTTGCGCTTTGCTGCGTTGGTAGGTGGCGACTCGATGGACCAGCAGTTCGAGCTGCTGGCGTCGAACCCAGATGTAGTGGTCGCCACGCCCGGTCGCCTGCTGCACATCATGGAGGAGGCTTCATTGCACCTCACTAGCGTGCGCTGCCTGGTTCTGGATGAGGCGGATCGCCTCTTCGAGTTAGGTCTGCAGCCGCAGATCGGTGCCATCATGCAAAAGTTACCCGAGTCCTGCCAGCGTGCCCTCTTTTCCGCGACGATGCCTACCGTATTGGCGGAATTCACGAGCGCCGGGCTGCACAACCCGGTGGTCATACGCCTCGACTCGGAGATGAAGCTGAGTGACCAACTGAAGCAGAGCGCTTTCCTGGTGCGCAACGACGAGAAGGTTGCCGCGTTGATCGTGCTGCTCAAGCGTGTGCTGCACGTTGGCGAGGCGGCAGCGAATAACGCGCAGGCGCTCATCTTTGTGGAATCAAAGTTTCATGTGGAGTTTCTGCAGATGATTCTGACGCACTACAGCATCTCAACGAGCGCGGTGCACGGACAGATGGACCAGGAGGCTCGTCGCCTTGCGGTGCGCAGCTTTGCGAAGCGTGAAACGAGCGTGATGGTGGTCACGGACGTTGCGGCGCGAGGTTTGGACTTGCCGCTGCTCGACAACGTCGTTAACTTCTCGTTCCCCTTTAACCCAAAGCTGTTCGTGCACCGCGTAGGCCGTGTCGCGCGCGCCGGTCGCTCTGGCACGGCCTACTCCATCATGACCTTCGAGGACTTCCCGTACTACATCGATCTTCTGCAGTTCATAGGCCGGCCGCTGCAGTCTGCCCCGGTACCCGGCGACCTTCTCTTTACGCCAGACAACGGCTGCTACGGCCGCTTGCCCGAAGAGGACATCCAGCTGGAGCTAGACTTCCTCAAACGCTTGCACGAAAACGATGTGGAGGTGCGCAGCATGGCGCGAGTGGTGGAAAACGCGCATAAGAAGTTCAACCGTACAAAGAAGAAGCCGACGCACGAGGCGATTCAAGAGGCTCGAAAGCCGCAGTACGCCTTTGACCGCACCCCGCTTCATCCAATGCTGCTCGAACGCGTCGGCAGCACCCGTGTGCGTGCTGACGAGGCACGCTTCGACCTGAAGCGATTCAAGCCGAAGGAGCTGTTCCTAGAAATAGGCTCAAAGGAGAAGCTGTTCGAGATTCGCCCGCCGGAGACGGCGCAGTCTTTGGCACGTTCAGCCGACGCCGAAGGCGGGGCAACGAAACGCGGGGCGGCCTCTGCGGCGCCACCAGCGAAGCAGCTGTCCTTTGCCGAGCAGATGCTGCAGCGTGCGCAGGAGCGCAGAAAACGCGAGCGCGAGGTCGGCAGCAGCACTTCTGTTAATAGCGACGATGCGGTGATGAACCTGGTGACGCAGCCTCGCGAGGCCGCACTGGGGCAGGAGGAGAGCATGGAGACCGGCGCCTACCGTGACGAGAACTTCTTCATGGACCTGGAGCGGCGAGACACGCTCAACAACGCGCACTACTCCCTCAAGGATGCGACGATGGACATGACCGCCGAGACGGCTGAGGAGGCTGCGCAGCAGCGGCAGGTGTTTGCGTGGAGCAAGAAGAAGAATCGTTATGTCCAAATGCACGTCAATGACGCCAAGGCGCTCCTGAGAGGCGTGAAAAACGAAGCCGGCAAGGCGATCAATTACAAAAGCAAGCTTCAGGCCTACTCGAAGTGGATGAAGAAGAGCAACATGCGCATCCAAGATGTCGGCGAAGAGGAGGACCTCGTGCCACTGAAGCGCGCCAAGGCGGCGGCATTGTCTTCCCAGCCGCAAGACGGCGACGTCGGCAATGGCGACGACGACTTTGTGGACATCAGCGACCCCAACCAGGGTAAGAAGCTACGTATCGGACGCAAGCAAAAGCGGCTGCCCAAGGACGGCCACGTACGCTCTTTCGAGGAGATGGCGGCAAGGCGGCGCAAGGCGGAGAAGGAGAAGAGCCGCCTTGCGCGCAAGAATCAGCGCAGTGGCTCTGGCAAGAAGAAGAGTAAGTAAAAAAAAAAAGAAACGCGCAACAGGCTACCAAGCGAGAACAGTGCGGTGACGAGGTAGAGCTCTCGAGAGGGGAAGGCTGCAGCGGAAAGAGGACATATGCGTGTGGGAGGGGGGTCAGAGAGTGCGCCTGTGCTCTCCGCGGGCGACCCCATGTGTGCCTCTCTCTGAGAAACCCTCCCCAACTGTGATACAACAAAGGTGCGAATGCCGTGGCGCCATGGATCACTGAGCAGGGAGCGCCGTTTGATCTGCTCGAAGGAGTGGCACCTCGTTGTTTTCTTTCGCTTATATATATATATATTATTGGTTCATTTTACATATTCAGTAATGACGTGTAACGTTGACCCCCCCCCCTTCCCGCAGCGAAGCGGAACAAAAACGATTCGATCAGGCAGAAGTCGGTGGAACCGCTTGTCGACCTTGTCTGCTTTCGTGTCTGTTGCAGGTAGAGAGATACGCTGGCGTGTCCGCAGTGGAACGAAAAAAAGCCGACGCGAGCGAGAGCACACATCCCTGTCTGACCCTCTGGCACCATTTTCAGGGTGGTTGGTGAGCCACGACTGTCGCAGAAGAGCGTGGAAGGTGTGAGTCCGCTCGCTCGCGAGCTCATGTTTTTCCTGCTCACCACGTGCATACCCACACAGCGCACCTCAGCAGCAAGGGCGAGATCTGCGCGCCCATGCAGGTCCTTTTCTGTCGCGGACGTTGTCTATTTTCTGAGCGCGGAGGCAAGCAAGCACGAGAGAGTGAAGGGGAGAGGGTCGCTGCCCTCTTTTCACGGGCCCCATCTTCTTTTGCGGTATCTCCGTCGTTGCTGGGGTGCCTTTCCAAAGAATTCGACACCACGCGCTGTCTGGCCTCTTCTCTCCGACTCGTCCCTCACCCTCTCTCCCACCTTCTCTTTGCATGTGTACGCAGCGTTTTAGTTGTGCTCACACGCTATCCATCACTCCATGCACCCTTGAGACATCCGAAGGAACGTACAGGCTCTGTGGTTGCTGATGTTGCTAGAGAGCGCCGCACTCTGGAACGCTGCCGATGCGTGGCCTGTGGCGTCGTCATAGTTCCTCTTCGCTTCCATGTTGCAATCCCTAGTAGTCACTCGGTTCTAGTTCGGCAGCGTCTATCTTCCGCTACATGAATGAAGTGATTACGCGAGTGCATGCGCGCCATCGCTTGCAGAGCAGCACCGCAGCGATGTCACCTCGTCAGCTGCGCCAGGTAGCACCCCTTATCACGCAGCCACCACCACCTCATTCAGGCGGTACCTCTAGTAAGCTGTATTACGACACGCCTGAGGAGAGTGCCAGCTACTCGGCCGAAGAGATCTCACTTTCCCATGCATTGCTGCACACCATCGGTGAGGAAAAAAGAGTTGAGCAAGTGGGTGCGACCAACTGGAAGGCGTTTCCGGAGGTGCAGCTTGGGCTCTCGTCGCAACGGCTCCTCTGTGCAGCGACACCGAGATGCCAGCCCGCCAAGCGCTGTGGCGTTGCCACCGGAGAGGGAGTCGCTGTACGGTCCTCGGCGGCGCTTTCACGCCGCCGCGGCAGGAAGTGCGAACCCCGCCAAACGCGTGCAGCGGGCCGAGACGGCGTGGCGGTCAGTGAAAAAGAACACAAATTCGCTGTCTCATCGGCGAGCACCGCCGTCATGACCAGCAGCAACATCACCTGTAGGGCCACATTCTCACCGGATTCCGATGCAGATCACCAAAGGTGTGAATGGCTTCAAGAGGATGCAGCCAAGGCGGTGTCGCTACACAGTTCCGAGAAGAGATTGAGCAGTGCCCTGTCGCCCTTCGCTTCAGCAGGAACCACCTCGGGAGAGCTGATCCCACCTTCGCTGGTGGGCTTTGTCGCTGTTCCATCGGCAGCAGTGGCGGCCACGTTCCCGGGAAACAGGTCTGCGTGCAGTCAAGGACGTGGTGCCGTTTGGCGGTGGTCTCCACAGGCCACACCATGGCAGTCGCAAGAACAGCGCTGCCCCCGTTGCCGAAAAGTTACGGCAGTCTACCGCGAAGATGCCCAGCTCCTAGCACGTTCCTAGCCGCTGTAGCGACCACCTTCTAAAGACTGTTTCAACGCATCACAGAAGCCCCCCCCCCACACACACACACACGGCTCTTCCTGTGTCAGGCAATGCCGAGAAGGATGAGCAGTCTGGGAATGGGGCGCCTGGCGACGCACGAGCATCGCGTGACGCGTGGGTGAGCCACCCACAGCGCTTATCTTTCGGGAAGCAGCAAGGCGGGAGGTGGCAAAGCAACAAAACTCGTACAGCCGCTGCGGCGGCGCTGCGGTCGCTGCCTTTCATCGACTCTATTCTTGACTGGATCAGTGTCGTCCCGCGTGAGATCGTCATGATGCCCGGCGCACCTTCAATCTTTGCGGAGCGATGTGCAGAGGGGGAGGGGCCGGGTCGCAGGCGGACGTCTTCAAGACGCAGGAACAGCAGGGACGCTGCGCGCCTCAACAGCAGAGCGTCGTCGCGACAGCGCGCGCGGTGACTGATGGTATTGTCAGCACAAGCCATTCGGGTGCATGCAGATATGATCCTCCAGAATGTCTCCTGGCGTTTGTGGGAAAGGGAAGAGAGATGGTATCGTGCTGCGTCGGCTACAGAGCCGAAGAAGACTGGCGCACGTAAAGGTGCCCACCTCACAGCTGCTTTTCATTGAGTAAAACAGTGTCAAAAGGGGAAAAAGAACTACACGCTATGTTGTATGAGTACGGTCGCCCTCCCCCCTCTCTGTGCACGTGTGCTTCGCTGGTGATCGGCAGCTAACACGCCACGCAAACACGGCCATGCAAGAAAGGAGGTAGATTGCGCATGTGTGCCTCTGCTAGTTGCATGCGTCCCTTCGTATCCCACTATAGAGCCACGCGTTCCAGTGGCGTTGATACCTCCTCTCCTCCAACTCCGCTGAGCGACCAGAGAGTGCTGCCGCGAAGCACAAGGGCGCACAGACCTTTTGGCGTTGCGTCTTTTCATGCTCGAGACAAGTCGAAGGGTTTTCCTGTTCCTTTCCGCCCCCTCTCTCCCTTCGCGTTCCCCCTCTGTGCTGTTTGTTGGGGAGGGATGGAGAGAGGGGGAGGAGGGCATGGGATGGGGCGGGGTTAGTTCCTCTTACGCCACCGACGTCTACGGTACAGAATGCTGAAATCGTCTTACCTCGCCTCCTCCTCTTGCTTTCTTCCTCTCTCTATCATCGCTGTCCACGCGACCGTTGGCCTCGCGTGTCTTTTTTTTTTTTCGGATTACTATTTCTGTTGCCCAAACCCATTCGCGTGCGATCGCGGTGGTTGCGTGGGCATGCCTCCGGTCTGCAGGTTGTAAAAGCGCGCCTCATTATATACAAAGCAAAAGGAGAAGAGGGGGAGAAGCTGCATTTCGTCCCTCCCACACCTCCGCTCCCCTTCACCCGTCTCCTCCTCAGCCTCACGATTACCCCGTCCACACAGTTCAGCAGCTTTCCAAGTCACGACACCACCCTCCCTTGTTCATCATTACACGCAACTTCATGAGCGCACTCGATTCGTAAAGCGCTGTCGATCTCCTCCCTGTCTTTCCTTCGTAGTTCTTCATTTTGTTTGTTGTCTTGTCTGTATTATTGTGTGTGCGTGTGTATTTTTTGGGGGATTTTGTTCCTTTATTTCTTCCTTTTTTTCTTTTCAGTGGTTTTTTTCCTGTCTCTCTCTCTCTCTGTTTTGCCCTTTTTTGTCTTTTCGCATTTCCTTGTGTGCTTCATCATCATCCCTAGTTTCAGTCCCCTCTCTCTCTCTCTTCTTTTGTTGTTGTTTCGTCTCGTTTTCGGATTCTCCGCCTTCGCTGAGCTGCTAAGGTGCGCGTGCTTTTTTTTCTTTTCGCCGGTGCATCGGGCTCTTCAGCGGAGAGAAGCGCTTCACGTACACTTGACCGAACTACATTGCTTCTTGTGGTCACCCCAGAGACCTTCTCTTGCCTATACTGTCGTAGACGTCTACGACTAGTACTGAGGAATGCGGGAGAGAATCACCGTCTCTCTTTTCTTTTCTGTATCTCTGAATACTTTTCGTCCTCTTCTCCTTCTCGAACTGCTACTCCTGCCGTTCGTAAGTTTTTGTTTGTCCCGGCTTCAGATTTCCTATCTGGTTCTTGCTTGCTTTCCCTTCCCCTCCTTTTCCAGTAAGTGTGGGTGTGGGTGTGTGCGCCCTGCTCACCGCTTCTTCGTTCCCCCTCTCTCTGCGTAGCTCTTTACAACTTCTCGGGAGCTATTTTCTTTCGTTTTGCGTGTATGCCTGTGTGTGTCTGAGCGTCCGCTGAACCACTATCAACCACCCTTTTTTTCCTCTACCCATTTTTGCCAGCGAGTGGAGCAGACAGCTCTCTTCCCCTACGTTTCGGCTGTTGGAGGTGCGCAGCAAAAAACACTTGTGAAGCGACACGGACAAGCGAGCAGCAAAACGACTCGACCCATTTCCGCTTTTTCTGCCGTTCCTATCGTACGCTTCCCCTTTACTTTCTCCCAGCACGAACACCCAATACGAGCGGCACACACACATATGTATACACACAAAAAAAACGCTATAGCAGACGCAAAGAGTTTTTTCTCTCTCTTTCATCAGGTCGCCTTTCGCTTCCTCTGGCTCCCTCTTCCTCCTCCGCCTTCTCCTTGTCCCACACACACACACACTGCCGCTCCACCGCCACCAACACCACGACCGCCCCACCCCCTTTTGTGTTCTGTCTTGCCTATCACGGTAGCGGTTGAGTGCTCTTTTTTTTTGTCGTTCTTTATTGTTGTTGGTAGCGTGCGCGTGTGTGTTTTTCTTTTTCCCTCTCTTCGTTCCTTTTTTTCATCTTTGCTAGTTCATCTTTCCCGTGAACTTAAAAAGTTTCTCACTCACTCTCGTCTCGTGGCATTCCGTGTCTTTTTTCCCTTTTATTATGATTAATCTGATTTACGTAAAATCCATCGTATTCGTGTGTGTGTGTGTGTGTATGAGCCACGCATGGAATGCTGTTGCAGCTGATCTTGGTCGTTGACATTCTCTCCCGCACCCTCTCTGTCTCTGTCACTAGAACGCCTTTTTTTCGCGCTCGTTTCTCTCGCCATGCTCTCCTGCGGAGTTTCGACGACCGGTGGTGGGTCGCTCATAAGAAACGGTGCCCCGATGCACGGCATCTCCATCCGCTCCGCAACACCACCGCGTCGCCACAACGCCTCTCTTTCTGCCGAATCCGAGCTTACTGTTCTCACTGCAGGTGTCTCCTTGGCACACGAGGAGACGTGTACTCGCAAGGTGGCGTGCACAGTGTTCAACCGCACGCCAGCGGACGGCGCTCCGAGATGCAAGTCGAATAGCTCCCTTACCACTGTCGCTGTCTTGTCCGCCGATTTGTCGCCGCGGCAGCGTCGATGCGGCACCAGCTTCGCCTCGAGCATTCTTGCGGAGTGCGACTCGCCGTGTGGCTCACCTCGCGTGCACCTTACTCGGCCCTTTTCTAGCCGTGGCTCGTTCGCGAAGCCGGTGCTCTGTGGCAGTGTACCGAGCACTGGAGCGCCGTCGTTAAAGGCTGCGGACGGTGCCCTGGCGAACCGCAGCTCCAGCGGACTGCATGGGGTGTCGCCATCTCTCTCGGTGACCCTGAGCGAGGCGGAAGAGGACGTCACCGTGACGAGTGCAGAATCGGTCTCTGCGACTGCTTCTGTGGAGCCTCTGGCGACGCCGGGCAGCATCGTCTTGGCCGCCAACGATGCAAGGCCGTCGAGCTCTCCGTCCTTCACCTATTTCCCCAGCAGCGGCGGAGGCGTTCCTCAGGAAAGCTCGGCATCGACCAGCGATAAGGCAAACGCAGTCGGAAGCGTACCTGCTTTCCGGCTGAGCAGCGTCCCCGGCATCCGTGATGGCTGCGGGGCCATCGTGAATAACAACATCTCGACGGAACATAAATTCTTTGAACCTTTGCAGCTGGATGCTGCTGGCCACCTCTTCTCCCCACTGCAGCGGTTCTCCAGTGCTCACACCTCGCAGCGCGCCAGCTGTGTCGCGGCTCTTGAGCCCCGCGCGTTTGACTTCGGTGGTGCACCTGTCGAGCACAAGGACGTTACGATCGCATGCCCTTTGTCAAATGTGCACCACGGCAAACTGTGCGAGATCGTCAAGCAGCAGCTGCTCCTGCACGCCTGCCTTGTGTCCATCGCACGGGAAAGAGATGAAGGAGAGGATTTGCAGCGGCGCGGCAACTTCACTTTAGAGAAAGTGCAGTTGCAGCAGCAGCGCCGTCGCTGCCGTTGTCTGCTGTCCATTATGTGGCTGCTCTGGAGTGTGTTTCTCCGTCTTCCGCTACGCTTTCTGAAGCGAGTGCTGACTACTTCTGTTGGCGAATTGCGGAAAATCTTGCTGTTGACGCAAGAGTCCTAAAGTGCATTCTGCCATGGCGCACCCGTGTCCCCTAATAAAAAACAACGACAACAAAAAAAGACGAAAGAATGAGTTTTTTTTTTTTTCGAAACGCGAGTTTTTCCTCTTTTTTTTTCTGTGTTCTTAGCGCACTGACTCGTGTCGATTCAGGGATTTTTGTTGAAGTTGTGTGTGTTACTCCCCCTTTTTTGTCCTTTGTTTTGTTCGCCCCTTTCATGTGGTTTCTCTCGTCCTGTTTCCTGTGCACGCGATCCCACTCTTTATTTTCTTTCGTTTTTCGTTTTTTTTTTTTCATCTGAATTGACACCTGCGCTCCCTGTGTGACAGATAAAGGATGTGCGTTCCTTCTCACTTCTTCCTTTGGCCGTCTCTCGGGGCACCTTGGTCCTTTTTATCGGCTTTTCGTAACAGGTAATGCAGAGAAAATTCACTGCGATTCCGATTGACAGCGAGGGAGGTAACGGAAGGGATGCCAGCGGATAGATCTGCGCGTCGAGGAATGGGCCATGAGGGAAGGGCGAGCTGGAGCTCTACATGTTTTGTGCATGTGCTAGGGGTTTTCATGCACGTATCTTCCATTTTCTTGCTCAAGTTGGCACCGCATCCCTCCTCTCGCTTTGCCTTAGTTATCCGACCCAGCGGCACCCCACTGACGCGTTACTCTCCACTTCTGTGCGCCTCCTCTTGCCTGCCGCGCATATTTCTTCCAACGGGTAGAGGTCCCTCTCATTCCTTATTATCGGCCTCTCTTCGTCACCTCCGCAACTTTTTTTTTGTTTTTTTTCTTCCTCCTTCCACTCTAATTGTTTGTTCTAACACGTTGACCCATATTACTTTCTCTGTGCATGTGTGTGTGCGTTCGTCTAGGAAGATGTTCCTTTTTCGTTTTCGATGCCTTGGTGCTCTCACCTCCTTTGTCGCTGTCTCTCCATCTCTGTAGCGCTTTATTTTCAGCTTTCTCGTCGCTAATGCCCTGATTTTTTCTTTTGTGCGTGTTTCATTCGGTGTCTTTTCACTTCGTTCATCGGATCTTCTGTGCCGCTTCTTTTTCAGGCTCCCTGCTGTCTTGCTCCCGCGTCTGTGAGGAAGGACGACACTCGTTGTGGGGATGTGCCCAGCTCTGTTCCTTTCACCTTCCTCTCTCCTGCTGGCGTCGATATTTCTTTTTTTTTTTTCTGCCCCGCCCCCTCCCTCCACCTTGGTCTTCCAATGCAGCAGAACTGTACCAGAAAGGATGGACATCATTGCCATGCGGGCCCGTGGAGACATATTCCCCACCCGCTTCCTTCACAAGCAACGACGCGCGTAGCTGACACCCTGGTGAATGTCTCTGTTTTTTTTTTTGCAGCCTTTGCCAACCCCCCTCACGCGCGCATGCGACAAAACACTGTAAACGCGCTTTTGCACACGAGGAGGATGTGTATTCCCCGCCGCTTGTGCAGCTCTGTCATGAGGGCGGGGGGAGGGGGGTAATGCTCAATGCTGCTTGCTTCGTATCTGTGTCTTTCTGTGTTTCTTTATTTTTGTCTCTGCCACTCTGTTGGACTCTCCTCCAAGCGCCAGCCCGTCTTTCTAGTCCTCGTGCACTTGAACCGTTGTTATGGCGAAAGGTTCGTGGGGCGAAGATATCGGCGGAGACAGAGACAGACACGTATCTGCGGAGGGTGCGGCATGCAGTCTAGCGCGGCTCTCAGAAGCGCCATAGACGCAAAAGCCAGATGTAAAACGCACAGCAAAAAAAGGATCTAAATGGCTGTATCGTGCACTCGTTATACCATGCGGAGTAGATTCTTCCCTGCCCCCCCTGCCTCCCTCCCCGTCCCTCCTCCTCCCGTTTGTGCCCTTGCTCCGTTAGGAGTCCCCCACCCCCACCCCGCTCGACCCCATTCTCAGTCTCGCTTTCTGACTCCTGTGTCCTTGGCACTTGTTAAGTTCACGCTGTACTATTCATTTTTCCTTTTAGTGTGTGCGTCTTTTGTGCTCGCTTTGTTAGTTTCCGTTTCGAGGGTGTTTTGTGCCTTGCTTCTATATATGGATATGCTACTCAACATCGTGTTTCCTCGTTGTTGGTTTCCTCTCTTGTTCTTTATGCCGACGCCCCCCCCCCCGCACACACACACACTTTTTTTTTTCGATCATCCCCTTTCGAGCGTTCCTTTCTTTGTCTCTTTGTCTCTTTCACGGTCTTCTTTTTTTTTTGTCGGCTCTATATACATCGCCTACTCTGGCGTGTGCGTGTGTGTTTATGAGAGTGTCCTGCGTCTGACGTGCTGGTCAACTCCCTGTATTTCGTTCGTTCTTGTATGCGAGCGCGAGCGCGTCAGTACGTTCTCTCTCTCTCCCTCTGTGTGTGTGTCTTCTGTGCATTTGGCGTCCTTTTTTTCTCTCTGCGTTTATCCGTGATATATATATATGTGTGTGTGTGATGTGGCCTTCCATTGGCCGCCGATGTAGACCCATCTATGTCTTTTTGGTTGTTGCTCCTTTTCCTACTTTTCTTTTGCGTTTCATTTCTCTCTCTTGGATGTAGAACCGGTCACTCGATCCTGCTGTGGATACTGGCATTCCTCTACACTACTCCCGCCTTCTCCGCCATTCACGCTTTGGGCGTCTCCTCACCGTGTCCTCTCTCGCACCTGCCACCGCAGAGGTCTTCACTTTTACACTCGTTTTGTACGCCTCAGCGTTACGCTCACCTGCACCGGGTGGAACGAACACCGATGCCTTACCACTTGATGGTCCTTGTTCTCTCTTTTCGTCTCCCTTCCTGCCCCTCCCTCCCTCCCTCAGTCTCAAAGAGCAAGTATCTGATGGCCTCACAGCGGCAGCAACGGCGAAGGCAACACCAGCGGTGCCGTCTCACTCCCCACCCTCCCCCTGCCTTATGCGAGAGTAGCCCTCCACTCGTACCAATCGCAGAGAGAACTGCAACGTAGAGAGCTTGTTAGCGTACATGAGCGATCGTACAAGAACTCAAAAACAGCACAACTCCGATTGTTTCTTTGTGCTCCTGCACATTGCATGCGAGAAGCCCCCTTCCGTCTTCCTCTCACAACCGTTTTTTTTTTTTTTTTCGATGTTATCGCCTACATCTCTCTTTTTGGTAATGTTTTCCTTTTTTTATTTTTGGACTCTGCTTACCGTTTTCCATTTTTCTTTTTTTAGTATGGGGGCAGCGTTTCCGTGGATTACTCCCATCCCCCCCCCCCACACACACACACACCCTCTCCTCTCTCAACTTAAAGTCCTCGTCAAAGAGAGCAATACAACAAGAACAACAGCAACGCCCTCTCTTCATCGCTTTCATCTCCGTTCTATAGAAGGTAGCAGGATAGTTTTTTTTTTTTTTGTTTGTTTCTTGTGGCGCTTCTGTTTTTTTTTTTTTTTTGCTTCTCTCACCGCAGAAGAGATAAATAGAAGCGCGAAAGCGAATGCACGCGCACACGCGCGGGCAGCCACGCTCGCCCGTTTGGTCCCTCTTGTGCGAGAAACACGAAACAAGGGCGAGAAGAGGAAGAAAGACGGCGTTTTATACCTCTCCTCTTTGTCCTCCTCGCGCCACGTGCTCTCTCATCCTTTCAGTCCTTCATTTGAAATCGGCAGTGCTGGCCTCTAGTAGTAGTATAAAGAAGCTTTCACGAAGGGGGCGGGAGTCTCAAGTCTTCTTTGTCTTTCCTTTTCCCTTCTGCGATGCGCTCTCTCGCTCTTCTCCCTGTGACTTGAGCGGGCCGCATATGGCACCATCAGCGATGTACAGAAATCACTTTCGTGAGCGCGCGTGTGTGTGCGTGTGCCATTTTCCCAAAGGGGACACTCCGTGTGGTGCTGTACCTATCTGTGTTTACATGTATGGCGTACGAGGTTGGCTTCTCTTTCGCTGTGCGGGAGTTGATCTGCAGCGCCACGGGCGAATCGCTCTGTGAGTGAGTGACATGTCCTCAGTCCTTTTCTGCTGTCATGGCCCCACATGGAAGCTTCTCACGCACACACGCACGCAGTGCTGGCGCAAGAATACGACCAGCACTAAGCCCACATTCACTCGCATCTATAAATGGGGGGGGGTACCGCTTGAACTCGTGCTTTAGTTCTCCCCTTTTTGTTTTCTCTCTCTTTTCATGCTCCCCCCCCCCATCTGCCTTCCGCTTTCCTTCTCGGTATAGTGGTTATAGCTAACGCAGTCGCAGACAAGCACCAGTCTCAGCCGTATCCCTGGCCTTGCTCTTCCTTGTTGTTTTCTGTGCCTCTTTTCGTGCCTGTGTTTGTTTTGCTGTACCCTTTTCTTCCCTTCCACTCGTTGTGTGTTACTCTGCCTGTCTCTTTTCTGCTGTTGTTGTCATAGTTTTCGCCTCATGACGTTTTCCCTCTCTTAGCGGGTTGGTCTGTAGATGTGTGTGTGTGTGTGTGTGTGTGCGCGCGCGCGCGCCCCCACCCCCTCACTCTCTCTAACTTCTCTTAGTTCTAGTCCACCCTTTATCTGTCGCTGCCCGAGACATCGACGAGGGGCTCGCTTTAGCTGTGCCATCCGTCCCCCTTCTCACGCTTCCACCTGCCTCGCCGCCCGCCAACCTCTGATCAGTTATATGACGATCAAGAGGAGGAAGTAGGGAGGGAGGCAGAAGGATGGAGAGAGTTGAGGGAAAGGTGGACACGGTAATGAAGAGACAGGACAAGCAAGGAACGGCGAGAGCGCCGAGATTCCCTTCGCGGGCAGGAAGTAATATGCACATTATTGTGCTGTTTCACGCGAGCCGAAAGCCGTTCTCGCCTTCGGAGCAAATCTTTCGCGCCGGGTTCTCATACCTCCACCATCGGTGACTCTTGTTCTCAGTCTTCCGGTACATAACTTATCCTCGATTCACACGCACACGCACACGCACACGCACACGCACGAAAAGCAGATGCAATTACGCGACATCAATGACTGACGCCTCCTGTCGCTCGTCTGTCTTGAGGGCATCGTGATGTGCTCCTTCTCTTTCCTCTTTTTTCGTCGCTTCAGTACCTGCATGTAGGTCTTTGTGTCTAATCGTGTGTGCATGTGTGTGTCCGGGAGGGTAAGAAGGGTGTGTATATGCTGATTTCTCGGACTTGGCACGTTTTGTGTAAACGAGCCACTGCTCTCTGTGTCTTGTTTGATGTGTGAATTTGGTGGTGCTCATGATGGAATGTGTCCATGTATGCCTCGCCTACATGTGATGAAGCGCACAACTGCCTACGCGCTTATGCATACTTACATACACGCCCTGCGAAAGAGAGGGGCGCGCATGCGGATGCCCTTGGCACATTCACAGCAGCTGCCGGGCACACAGAAGGCGCCTGGAAACGCCATCTCGCCCGGTTCGATCCGGAAACAACGGCAACCGCAGCAACGATAGAGACAACAAAACGGTGGATATTCAACACACAATCGTGCGGGACTGCAGACGTTTCATTTTTTTTTTTGCTTTGTTGTTGCTGGCTTGTTTTGTCCCACGCTTTCTGTCGTTGTTCTCTATTGCCGAACGACTTGTTGTGGGTGCCGTTCACCCCCCCCCCTCCCCTTTTTCTTCGCCTGTTCACTTCTTTCGTTGCGTGCTCTCCTGTTTCTTTGTTGTTTAGTTTATTTGTGCCTGTTTTTTTTTTTTTTTTGGGGTGTGTGGGTCACCTAGGTGTGCGTGCGTCTATATATATACACACATACATGCATATGTATATATAGGTCTATATACATATTCACACACACACACACATATACATCTATATATATGTGTGTGTGTGTGTGTGCTCGCCGGCACCGGTTCGTGTTGGCGAGTGTTTTTCGTTTTGTTTTTGAGGTGAAACACACACACACACACATATATAAACGTCCCTTCTTCTCGTGCGCTGTGGCTCCTCGTCTTCGTCTTCGCTAAACGCTACACTTCGGTAAGGTGTCTCTCTCTTTCCTCGGTCTTCTCCAATCCACCTCTCCTCCGTGCCTAGGCATTGTTTTTGCGTGTCTGTGTACGTGTGCGCTCTATCCCGTAGCCCCTCCTGTGTGTTAGCATGCGTGCGCGTGTGTGTCTTTTCCTCAGTCTCTTACCAGCTGTAGTAGCCGCGTGCGTCTCTCTCTGCGGCTGTGCCCCTTCGGCGTGTCTGCATATGTGTGCACTGTGGCCTCTTCTCCACTATTCTTGCCTTTTCCTCGACCCGCTCCCTTCTTGTTTTTGTTTTGTTATCCAATTCTGTGGTGCTTTTTCTTTTCGTCTCTGTGTCTGTGTGTGTGAGCGCCTCATCGTATGATGTCGGTGTTTTCTCTCTTCCTGTGCGTTCATAGGCTCTTTGTCGGTCGGTCTGGCTCTTTTCTTCTTTCGTCTATTGTTCTTTCTGTGTCTTAGTATTCCTCGTTCCAACCCTTTCGATGACTTCGATGAACGCTTGTTTCACGTGCTCGCCTGTTGTCGATGTCTATGTCAACGTCTATGTGTGTGTGTGTGTGTTTATTGTTTTCGTTTGTTGTGTGTGTGCCTTTTCGTACGGCTGCTGCAGGGGAGCGGTACCCGTGGAATTGTCACCTTCCCTTTTTTTTCTTTCCTGCCACGGAAAGGAGGTGTTTAACGTACGTTCAGGTCTGTCTTGTTGGTTCGCTCCTTTTCTGTTGTAGGGGACGCTTTTGTTTTCCCTTTTATTATTATTATTTTCGTTTTCGACTAGTTGTTTGCCAGCGTTCTCACCATCTCGCATGCCGTCCCCTTCGTGGCGCTCTGCGTGATCTGCTTTCTCCAAGTACCGCCAAACCCTTTCTTTGGTTTCTTTTTTATTCTTTTGCTCGCTACACCTTTCTCTGTCGGCAGCGTTGAAAAGAAGAAGGACAGCAAAAAAAAACCCTCGATGGCTCGTAGACGGGCATGTTTCAGTGCCATTCTTCCTGCAGACATGAGTGAAAAAAGCGCGCGATGAGGAAAATGAAAGTTGTAACGTAGGTGATGATACACAAAAGAATTGACGAACAGCAGGAAGCTCTCCGCAACAGCGTCGCGTGAAAGGTGTGCTTTATTATTATTATTACGATGTTCGCCTGTGCGCTTCTTTTCTTTGGTGGCATCGCTGTATAGCTCTTCTCGTCGGCATCTGCCACGTCGTCCGCAGCATCGACAAAACTTCATCTCTGCAAGCACACACACACACACGCACACACATGCTGAAAGTGTGAAATAGGTGGAGAAGCGGGCAACGCGAAATATTCTGCACTTCGTTGGCACACGTTCCCTCTTCTCCACTCAGAGCCGGCGTCCCATCCGAAAACCTGTGCAAAGGCCTTCGCGTACGACGGGCAGTTGGGTCCTCTTGGTCTCAGCGGGTAAGGCGCTGGCGATGCGATGCTCGTCTACAGCCGTGTACCTGTCCGACGTGCACTTCTACGAGACGATGGCTGCGCAGGTGCTTCATGAAAGCTGGCTGGAGATGACGTCATCGGGTGGTTGGCGCGCCAGCGCTCCGTGGGACTTGGGTCCACCACCCCATGCAGCGATCGTAGGGACGAAAACTTCTCGCGAAAGCGAAGAGACGTTTCTATCTTGTGTAGACTGTGTACTCAAGTTATGCGAATAAATATTATATGCTCTTCTTTAATGCTCTCCTGCCCCGCTTCTTCTACTTCCCTCCCCATGCATTCCTTCCTTCCACCAGCCCTTCGAGCTCACGGAAACATCGAGGAAGCATACCCTTCTGAGCTGGAACGTGTCCTTATTGAGGTGCACAACGCCAAAACCATCGCTTCAGGGGCAGTGATTCGGGACAATTCGGGCTGTAGATCGCCATGAAGGGAGTCAGCCAACGTGGGCTGCGCGGCAGCAGTCTCGCCCTGTCGCGATCGAACCGTACCTCCAAGGAGCAGCGTGGCCGTGGACAAAACAGCGTCCCAAGGTGTGCCGCCACGTCGCCATCTCCACGGACGGCGGCGGCTCTCGTCCCTCCCACGACGCAGCAGCTGCAGCACGCACCGCTTGTCGCGTTTACACAGTGGAATGAGGCGGCCATGGAGGCGCTGCGTAACGGCGAGGGTGACTCCAGTCGGCGCATTCTCTCGGCCCTGCTACCGGTTCTGGAAGCACGCCTGCACGCCATGCAGTGCAAGCCATCCGCTCACACTTCTTCCACCGCCATCGAGTCGTGGCGTCTCGCTCACGCGCTGACGCTCAACAATTACGGATGTCAATTACGCCGCGACGGGCTCACGGGCGAGGCACTTCGGCAGTTTCTGCGCGCAAAGCAGGTCGAGACGCTTGTGTTCGGAAAGCCATCCTGCTCCACGATGCTGAACCTCTCCGCCGTTCTCCTGAGCAGCGGAGCGGCGGAGGAGGCGCTGGCCATTTCAAAGGAGTGTGTGATGGCGGCGCAAGACGGGGAGCCGATTCTTTTCATCACCGCCCTGCATAACCTTGCTGTCGCGCTGGGGCAGCAGACAAGCGAGCGCGAGCGCAAAGCAGCGCTGCCAACGATGCTGCAGGCGCTGCGTGAGGCGCAAAGCGCACTCGGCGAGCAACACGCAACCACACTCATGCTCAAGGAAAAGTGCGGCCTGACGTCGGGCTGGATCTCGCAAGACCGCGGGCCGGAGGCCGGGCCTGAAGTCGCCGCTCCCGTGCCTGCTGTTGAATCGCCTTCGGTGCACGGCACGTTGCATGGGAACTCTGCAGCGCAGTCGCCCTCCCCGGCGCCACTGACGGCGCAAGAGATTGCTAGAGCTGCTCTGCACACCCTGGACTTTGGAGAGCCCGTTCATGCCCATCCGGCTGCACACGCCGTCGCAGCTCTCGACGCGGCGGAACCGGCGAACGGTGATTCGAATGGGTGGGTACAAGATGCGTACCCTGCTTCCTCGTTACGGCCCTCGCCGAACGCAGACGCGCGCAGCCAGAGCTATGCGGGGAGAGCGACGGAAGATAATCAGGACTCGCTCCTCTCACCACCGCGACAATCAACGCACTTGGACTCTGTGACGGACGTGGATGCTGTTCGCGCCACGCATCTAAGGATGCCGCTGGTAGAGAGTGCCTTGCCTAAACCGCTACAAGTTTCTAGTCGGCAGAGCAGCGCCGCGGCCTCGGTCGATCAGCAGTGCCTCAACTCCGTCAATCTCTCCGGCATGCAGCGTAGCGTCGCTATTGCGCCCCTAGAGACGGTGCTGCAGGAGCCTTTCCAGACTGCGTCGCTGGTGATGAGCCGCAGCGTCCCCAATCTTGTGGGACCTGCTGGGCCTATACGAGACTTGTACAAGATGGACAGCGCGGACGGCAAAAGGGGCCCCGTCTTTTTGCGCTTCAGTTTGCCGCCGCGCCTGCCAGCCGCAAGCACGGTGTCTCTGCCGCTGCGCAAAGTCGCTCCTCAAGGAGCTGCGGCAGGCCCATCGGGCGCGTCCGCGGAGGGCCGCCGCAGGAAGCCGTCGCCCGCGACGATGCCGCCGAGCGTCAGTAAATGGAGCGGTGACAGCAACCTAGAGAGCAGTACGGCGGCCACGCTTATCACCGAAATGCCCACAGCTGGGGACGTAAAGACGGTCGATAAAGGCGAGAGACCATTCTCCAAGACTGGCGGCCGCGCAACACTACCATCTGCGCCACAGCGAAGCCTTTTCGGGTGCAGTGGTTCCTTGTACGCGAGACGGACTGTGCGCCGCGAGGCTGAGAAGCAAGAGGAAAGGGCCTACCGCGTGCAGAGGGAGGCTGAGAAGAAGGCCGCGGAGGCCGAAACCGCCTTTCAGCTGGCCCTCCAGAAGATTCAGTGTCGTACTCAGAACACCGCAGCCGTCACCATACAGCATGCGTGGAGGCAGTGGTGGAGCGCCGTAGGTCGAACACGCCGAGATGTGCAGCTGCAGAGACTCGAGGAACTCCAACGCCGTCGCCGTGAGCGGCTGGCATTGGGCTTCGTGGCTGGGAAGATGCCGGGCAGGTCTGGGAAAGTCACCATCCCGCCGCCACCGTCCCAGCAACACGGTCACGTCGGTGGCTACGTCGTACCTGCCATAGTACTGCGGTGCTGCAGAAAGTGGCTGGCCAACACCGTTTGCGTCCGACATGTGGCCAAGAGCCACCGCAGCCTAGTGGACGGTCGCCTGCATGAGGCAGATGTGCGTCGCGGCGTCTGCCGAATCCAAGCGTTGTGGCGTGGCTCCATTGTTCGCCACCGGCGCGCTGAACACCAGCAGCAACCTCAGTTGGACGGTGAGAATGCCTGCGTGATTGCCGTATCTGCCGCGTATCGGCGGCGCGCGGAAGCCGAGCTCCTCGAGTACGCCGCGCTGGTTGTGCAACAGGCGTACAGGAGCTACCGTGCGCGCCAGCTGCGGCGTCGGCTCTACGCTGCAAAGCACAACAGACCGGCAGCGGTGATCCAGCGCTGGCTGCGATGCACATTGGCTGATCAGCGCAACCGCGGCGTTGACTCGCGCACCATACGCGTGCGCGACGCGGCGGCGAGAACGATACAGCGGGTGTGGCGCGGTTACGTTGGTCGCGTCGCGTTCCGTATGCGCGAGCTGCGACTTCGAATGGGCCATGCCGGCGTCTACCCGTTTGCCCTTGAAGCTGGTATTGGTACTGCACGGCGCCTTGCCGCGATCGACGACCGCGAGGGCAGGGCGGCAAAGCACATCTCGGCAAAGACCTCCACGCCCCCATCACCCGCCGCAGTGAAGAGAGCAGGTGCGCGTCCTTGTTCGGGTAAACCGGATTCCTTTGCTGCCGGCAAGGCGGCGCTCGACTTAAACTGCACTGCGGCACTCGTCGACGCGTATGCAGCTGACTGCTTGCAGCGAAGCGGCGAGGTGTATCGGCTGCGTGACGCGGAGCGAGACCGATACCACATTGGCCTTTACGTGGACGTAAGAGCCACCAGGGAGCGGCAGGCGTGGCAGGAGTCGTTGCGATTACGGTCTACCGAAGTGCTGCGCCGACGTGCCGCGATGGACACTCGGATTCACGAAGAGCAGCGCGCCTTCACGGAGCACCGTGCCGCACTCGCCATTCAGCGCGCCTATAGGGCCTGGCGAAGGATGCAGGAGGACAAGGGTAGGAACACCGATTTCCTCTATTACTCACGTGCTCTCTACCAACAGCAGGAGCTTGGTTCCCTGGCGGCGCGGAAGCAGCGGCAGCGGGACACCGCGCGGGCGATTGCACTTTACGGTGATTCGGCCATGGCGATGCGAGCAGAACGCGTGAAGGCGGCCGAGGAATTAGCTTTGGTGGCAGACTGCAACGGCCCTGCTAGCAGCAGCAGCGGGCCGAATGGGGTCATCGCGGCACCGCGCAAAGGGGCGATGAAAATATCGTCGTACGCTGAGCGTATGGCACGGAAGCAGCAGCGTCAGGAGCAAGAGGCGATGCAGCGCAGGGACGAGGTATTGGTCGCCCTCACCTATCCACATGACATGGCGCACGCGCGAGAAGGACCTGATGAGTGCGCGGCACGCACTGGCACCACGTACGAGCATCCTTACTATATCCCCTACGTGAACGAAGAGCATTGCCGCACTCTCGGGATTGATTAGCGCAGGAAAACATGAAGCGTCCACAGGTGTTTTTTCTCTTGACCCTAAAAAATACTCACATGAAATGAGCCACAGCTGTGCCTTTCTCCGCCCGCACTCTGTTCTGAAACCACCGTTTTTGTGCAGCTCAAGCCTCCTCGCTGGTTCTCCCTTTTTTGTGTGTGTGCGTTGTCGTTTGGTGGTGTGCGCGCTCGGAAACGCTACGGGTTTGCATTTTGTTTGTCGGTATTCTTGTAGTGGTGGAGGGGACCTTTCGCGTGACGCGGGCTCGTGCGTGCAGCTGCCCCCCCCCGCCTCCCCCTCCCCGAAGCCGCGCCGCCATGCCGCATCCCTTTTTTGTTGTTTTTGTCTTTGCTCTTGTTTGGATTCAGAAAGACTCGTTCTTTTTTTTTTTCCTTCTACATATATCCGTGTGTGTCTGGGTGTGTGCCCATCATTTCTCGTTGCCGTGCCCACGCACGCACACACACACACACACATATGTGCCGGCAAGCATATATATATATATATGCATGCACAGCTGTATGCGTGTGTGTGCGTGTTGAAGCGCACCTTCCTCTATGAGACCATGTATAGTCCTTATCTGTGTTACTGTCCTTTGTTGTTTGTTTTCCCAGGCTCGTTTTCTTCGTCTCGTCTCCACCCACCCTTTTCTGTTTCTTTCGGTTGCTGGGCAACGGGAGAGGGACGGTTTTGTGTTTCCATCAGCTCCCTCGATCCTGCGCTCACTTTGCAGGCACGCTTGTGTGCGCTTTACTGGTGCGTCATGCTACACTTCTGGAATAGAGCCGACAAACGTACGCAGCAACGAGCGACATCTGCGCACCCGAGTGCACACCTCTTTCTTTCTGCGTTCCCCAACGCCGCCGCCTGTGCCGACGGAGGGGTCGTGCACATCTTCGCAATGTGTGCTTGGCAGCATGGGTGTCGGTGGCCGCACTCGCGCCATTGTGATGCTGTAGCTTCGCGTTTCATTTCGGGATGATAGAGATGGCGACCGCGGGCGATGCCTATGCGGCTACTTCGGTGTATGCGTATAGAAGAAACTCCAGCGGACGCCGATGCTCTACTGTCTCCGCGTACACTCTCTGCCTCCCTCTCTCCCCCCACTCCCCCATCCACACACCCGCTCCTTCGTCTATCCGGCAACCGATGCCGCGGCCGCTGTGTTCGTACCACATCCGTGCATGTGTGCGCATTCATGTGTGGAAACGGGTACATCACGGAGAGAATTGCTCCAACTAGACGTTGCTTTTGCGGGCACGGGAGAAAGAGTGTTGCCGCCTCCTAATTGTATGCCCTCCCTCTTTCTGGACCGCACCGCCCACAGGGATTGAGTCGTGCAGCTTGGCCTTCCCCTTGCTACCGCTGCGCTCGACGCAGTAACTTCTGCCTGCGTTTTCCGGGTGGGACGATCCGCACGCATTTCCCTCCCTCTTCTGCGGGCATTCTCCCAGAGCTTGACCCCGCGCTTCTATGCGCCGCAGCTGTGCAGCCTCCAACAGCTTTCCCTACTCGTTGGCCAGCGCTCCGCCAGTGCCTGTGGCGTCTTGAAAGAGATAAGGCTAGGCTGCAACGGCGCAGCGCAGTCGAAATGATCACGGATGCCGAGTTTTGGCAAGAGATTCGCCGCAGCATGAGCGGCGGCGAATGCATCTTCTCGAGCATGCTAGCTCTTATTCACGCACGACAGTCCGCCATTGACGCGCATGTGACGACGCCCGAGCGTGAGGTTCACAAACTCACCACGTGGGGCCAGAAGCACCACGACGAGGTGACAGGTCGTGTCTTCACAAGTGAGCAGAAGCGCGAGATGGAGATGGAGGCGAGGGAGAAGGAAGCAAGGTTGAAGGAGATCGAGAAGCCGCTGGAATTGAACAAAGCCTTTAGGGCCGGGAGAGTGGCAGAGGACACCCCGGTGTACGGCGTTTCGTCGAGCACCATGTGCGTGCTTCAGCAGGTGATGATGTTCGCTGTTCCCATTTATGTGTTGCGCTACAATGTGCCAGCCATGTCTATGAGCTGGAATACGAGCTGCTTCATTGACCGCCAGTCGAAGCAGCTCATTACATTCGGCTCGGGACACGGTGTGAAGGTGCCGCAGCACCTGCGCGGTCGCGGCTGCGTCGCTGGCGACGGTTTTTTTGCCATCCTCACAAATCAGGACGAAGTCTGGTCATCCGGCGGGCTGAAGGTGTCGAGCTCATCCATTGATGGACCGACGGCGCTCGGCCGCGAGGATGCGATGACGGGCATTGCCGGCAAGACCCTGATGCTGGTGGGGCACGGGCAGCGGCTCGCCATTGTGACGCGCGCCTTCACCGTGCGCTCGCTATCCGCGTTGTCAAACCCGATCCGTTCAATTATGCCGCACCGGCACGTTCGCTTCTTGGACGTAGGCTACGGCGAGGATTACTACATGGTTGGCACCGACTCCATCGTTTACAAGACGACGGCGTCGAAGCGTGCCGTGAGCACGCCTCGGCGGGTGATGACGCTGTGCCGGACGCCCGTCTCCCGCATTGCCAGCGGTATGGGATTTCTGCTCATCATTGACCAGAACGGTCATCTCCTATCCTTTGGCCGCAACAAGAAGGGGCAGCTCGGCAACGGCGAGGTGCAGGACGCACGTCGCAAGCCATACTTTCAGAAGAAGCTCACTCACCACTACTTTGTTCAGGTCTCTGCCGGTGACTGCCACTCCTTGGCGTTGACGAGCAACGGCATTGTGTACGGCGCGGGAAGCAACGAGAGCGGCCAGCTGGGCCTCGGGAGGGGTCTGAAGCAGGTGTGCAAGTTCACCCCAATCCCGCTCGGCAACGATGTGCGGTGCATCGGCATCGCCGCCGGGCCGGCGGGGAGCATGTTCTACTGCGATAATGGCCGCGTACTCACCTGCGGCCTTAATGACAGCATGCAGCTCGGGCTGGAGACGTCGGAAAAGATCGTCTTTGAACCGACGCCAATCGCGGTAATCTTCAATGGCGTCGAGTCCTACACGCTGGACTTTGGAGGCTTTTGCCGACCGGAAGGAGACGGCCGAGCACCGCCAGCGGATATGCCTGGCGCGGTTGGCGAGGAGGGCGGCATCTCCTCTAGCTCGCCTGCCATGGTCGGCGCCCTGTATCGGAACAAAACCTCCTCGAACCGCGCCAGCCAAGAGATGACGGTCATCAATTTCTCCGAGACACCAGGTAACAACACGACGAATGCCAACAACACGAGTGAGCAGAATGCCAATGCCGCGCCAACGGAGACGGAGCAGCGTGGCGAGAACAGCGGCAAACACGAGGACCACCAGCCGGTGGAAGACAACATCTCCGCGAATAATTCCACGGTGGAGAGGCAGAAGGAAAAAGGCAAGCCGAAGACGAGACACGACGGGAACGCCCACAATGGCGGAAACGGTGACGCAGTCAAGGGGCGAAGAAAAGACAAGACGCGAAAAGAGAAGCCCAAGTGTGGCTGCTGCACTGTCGTGTAGCGGGTAGGGAGATGTCGACGTAGGATGCTCCGCTCTGCTTCGTCTGTGGGGCTCTACCTAAGTTTGCACGCGTATGTCTAAAGGTATGCGTGCAGCGACGCGAGAAGGTGGCTGGCGCAAAAGAAAGGAAGAAAAAAAAATGAGCAACCCCGGGCTGCTTTAGAGGACCTTTAGGTGCGAGCCTTACACGGTGCGAGAGAAACCGCCTCTCGAAGCGGAAGGCGTATCTCCTTTTTCTTAGGTTTCGAAATTTCATGATTTTCGATCATCAAAGCTGGCGCGTGCCCTCATTGTCTGTGGCGCTTCTGGATTCAGTCGTCGTCGGCGTTTGTGAGCCTAATGGAGGTTTTTTCTGTCGCCTCCGTTCTTTGTCCGTGTGCAGCGCGCGCACACACTCACACACAAGATGGCGGTAAGAGGCGGAGAAGTGACCGCTTTCTACGCCTTGCCCTGCCCTCCCCTCTGCCTCCCCAACGAGCTCGACCATTTTTTTTGTTCCAGCACGGTATATCTCACTGTTACAGCATTTCCTCCGTGGCGATGTCATCAAAAAGTGCAAGCGCTTGTCGAATGGCATCTCGCTCGCCTATCGCGCGCACGCCTGCGCTCCCTTGTGTGTGGAGATGGTGGTCGCTACTCAGCGGTGTAGGATGCTTTTTTGGATGGGTGGTGGCGGTTATCTCGGAGCCACAACTTACTTGCATTCCGCTCGTTGTGTCTGGTGCGTGAGTTGGCCTGTGCACGAGCCATTGTGGCGTGCTTGGCAGGTGGGTGCGCACCTCCCGTCTGTGTGCCGGTATGTGCGCCTTTCGTTGCACTCCTTTTTTGATGCTGAATTCCCTTATCTGGGTTCGTATGCTGTGTTAGGTGTTTGTTTGTTGGCCACTTACCCCTCGCATCTCTCACACGTAAGATACGCGCTGTGCGTGTATCTCTCTTTCACACACACACACACACACACACACACCTCTCGGAGTGCGTGGACGCTCGTGCGCATGTGACTCTGTGACGTTTCTCTCTTTCCCCTCTCCCTTTTCGCGTTGATCACTTGTGCCCCTGTTCTTTTTTTTTTTTTCCTTTCTCTTTTGTTCTTGTGCGACGTTCAAAGACGCAACTTCATGGCGAGCGAGCAAAGAAGCGCAAAGGCGTGCAAGGAACACGCTGTCAAGAGAATGCGGAATCGCACGTCTCTCTGGGTCCTTACACGTCCCGCTCTCTATCCCACCCCACCAGTCCTCTCACCGACCTCTCGGCGTATTCTGTGGTTCCATTGGATACGTGCACAATGGCTGACGCAGTGTCTGCTTTTACCGCGCAGGCGCTGCCTAACGAGACCCCTCAAAGCAAGGAATCGATTTTGTTCTGAACCACATCTCGCAGCTCATCTCTCCATGATCCCTCCCCCCCCCCACTCTGCTCTCACTGTACACATACTGAGGGAGGAGAAAAGCGTGTGCATGAGCTCACGCACTCGCGTCTCGCGTTTTTGTGTTTGCTGGTTTTAGGTACGTGTACGGAAGCAGAAGAAAACCGGCACGCATATACACTTCTCCAGTGCGTGCAGGCAGAAAAGCACTCCGTCCGCTATAGCGCCGCCCAAATACGTCTCTCGGCTCTTTTTTCCTATTGTTCCCCCCTCCCTACTGCACCTCTTCCTGCAGTCTGTCGAGCTGCGGCTCCCATCAAAGAAAAGCAACCGGCCGGTCTTGCCGGTGGTACTCCACGTTCGTCACCCCCCCCCCTCTCTCCACCCTTAATATCTTTACACCATTGACGGGAGCCCCTCGCTGCTTTTCTTTGCGTGCCTTGCATCACCATGTTCCGCTGTGCTGTCTTTGGTGCAACGATGGTACGCCGCTCGGGGGCAGCAGCAGCGCGGAATCCTCCCACGCGCGCGGCAGCGCTTAAGGATGCCACCAGCGACGCAGTGGCGGGCTGCAGCGCTCCAAACACTCACGTTGATACATCTCTTCAGTACGCCCAAGAAGAAATCCACGCTACTTTTGTGCGTGTGGAGAAGGCACCGGCGACACAGCATCACCTGCCGAAGTTTCTGTTTCAGGGTCGCCGTGGTAGTAGCTCTTCGGAGTACTACGTGAGTCGGAGCAACCCAGGGCATCCGGACACGGTCGCAGAACTGCTCGGTGCCGGCCGCGCAGATCCGGAGTGGATGTGGCTGAAGCTGCTCTGCTTTCTGTGTGTCTCGTCCACGTTCGGGACAACGTTGTACAGCTACTGCTTCGCCGAGCATATGAAGTACTTCAAGGATGAGCCGTGGTCGCCCTTCCGGCACTGATACGGTGCGTTGGAGCTTCAACGTGTGGGGGTGTTTCGTGTAGCGTGCATGTTGTGTGGGGCATGTTTGCCAAACGGCTGCTTGACTACTTGCCTGTCTGTGTGTTCCCTGGTATGGCGACCCTCTCATATCGCTACAAAAGCAGCAGACATTTTCTCTCTCTCTCTCTGAAAGGTGTTCGTCGTGGAGGAGAACACGAAGTCCAGCTCCACTCCGCGCCGCCCTGGCGCAGGCCTCCA
>NC_018261.1:746778-755488 GCF_000227135.1 Leishmania donovani | reverse complement strand
CCCTACGCCGTGGATGCATGACCCTTTCACCAACAGAAGCGCTCTGGTATCTGGCCGGGATAGGGGGAGCGTGGTGCACTGGACGCTGAGCCACCGCGCACTGCGAGGTGTTGCCCTCCCCCCCCCCCGACCCCCGTCATGAAGGGAGATCATGGAAAAAGGTAAAACTAAGCGCTGTCGAGTTCTCCAGATGTGCTTTGCACTGATTGGTCGGCTATCGCTGAATCTTCACGGCGCTTGTGGCAACGCCTCCTTCACAGCTCGCCCGCGTCGGCGAGTAAAACGCTTGAAGCGATTGTGACGAAGAGACTCGTTTCTCCACAGCGTCCGCTTCCGCAAGCCTCACCCGATCCGTGTTCTCCATTTGTGGGTGCCCTCGAGTATACATGGGAGGTGACAGGCAGGTCACTTCTGCCGGTGTGTCCTCCTCATCTCTCATGAATGTCTCCCTCCTCCCCGCCCACTTCTGTCGTATTATGATTTCTTCCCGGCTACTGAGGAGCATCCTCATGAAATCATCAACAACCGAGCAAAGCCACAAGGAAAGCGCCGCATGGAAATCGCGTAACGTGGTCCGATGTGTGCGGCGGCGCCGGTGCCCACGGCGACGCAGTGCAGGAGACAGCTTGCCGGCGCAGGGGAGACCACCAAGGACGAGGGTGGAAAAGCACCAACAACCAAAAAAAAAGAACGGTTTGCTAACATTCTGATGTTGGCGCACGTCCGTTCTGGAGTCTAGCATGCACAAGCCTTCGTAGCAAGCGCCGTTAGTTAGCCGAGTGTGCGGTTTTCGCTCCTTGCAGTGGAACTGCGGCTGCTTGTCGTGCTACCACAGCTACTACTCGCCTGCTTGCCTCGATGAAGTGTGCGTTTGTGCTTGCATGCGCGTTCTCCGTAGCTGTTTAGAACTTGATCGTCTTGCTGCGAACGCGGACACGGCGGCGCAACCATAAAAACACCTCTATTGCAACGAAGATCATGTGAGTAGTGTTGCGGATAGTCGTGGCAGCCTATACCGTTGGAATTGTGTCAACCGATCAAAGACAACGGTGGTGAGCTGTCTCTTACTATGCAGCCTCTGCCACTGGGACTGACCTGCGCATTTCACTTTTACGCAACTCGCATGGTCCCTCTCGAACAGCGTCTCTTCGTAGGCTTTTGCGCGCCCGAGGGCTTTTCTGAGCAGCTATGCCCTCAGCACTGGGAGAGAATCAACCTCCACTTTCCCTTCCCAACGACCACCGCACAATCAACGTCTCACTATTGCAAGTGGCCTTCTACGGGCACGCAGGGCTCCTCGCAGTTCCGCACCGCTTAAAATGCTGCACTCAAAGGCGGGCATCGTCGTGTTCATCACGGGCTACGGACCCTTCGCCACTGTGAAGGTGAACCCCAGCTCCGACATTGCCCTTCGTGTCGTGGAGAACCTGAAGCGCCATCCCGACGTAGCGGAGATGCGCTACACGGAGCTGGATGTCAGCGTGACCACCGTCGCGGCGTACTTTGAGAAGGTGGAGAGGGAAATTGCCGACATCATCGCCGAACACGGCGCCGGCAAGGTGAAGATCCTTCTCTGCCACCTAGGTGTTCACAATGACACAACGGGGCTCATCCGCATCGAGGTGCAGGGCTACAACGAGCTCTTTGCCAGCGTCCCTGACGTGGACGGTAAGGTGCTCAACCACGAGCCCATTGTACCGGAGGACGGCACGATCGAAGTATTTCACGAGAGCTGGTTCGGCAAGGCGGGCTCGCCGCAGCTCGAGAAGCTGGAGCGCTTGATTCAGCAGGTGAACGACACCATTGCCGAGTCATGGCATCACTCTGTGACGGGTGCCGTGACCAAAAATGAGGTGACACCCTCGGACGCAGACAGAAAGGGCATGGTGATGCCAGCGTTTCAGGCTCCGAGCTGGGCAATTTCGCGCAACGCAGGGCGCTACCTGTGCAACTGCGCCCTCTACCACGCACTTCGACTTCAGGAAAAGAATCCGGGCATCGTCTATGGTGTCTTCATTCACGTTGTCGATCCGATTCGCGGCAAGACGGAGAGCGAGGGCGGTCCAATTGTGGCTTACAACCCAACGACAATGGTGCAATCGGTGCAAGTGCAGCGTTTCATGCACGGCCTGCTGTCTTTGATGACCACGTGACGAAAAAATCGCTAGCAGTGAAGGAGCGGTGCGCTTGTTCAGGTTCTTTCGCCCCATTATCGGCCTCATGCTCAGCCCAAGTGGATGGCGACACGACACACGGAAGCCGCACCACCTTTGTGTTCTGCGCGGCGTCGTCATCCTTGCTTGTTCACGTCGGCTGAAGGCCCTTCCGCTCACCGTCAGCGCTTTCTCCTATGCGTCTCCTGAGCAGAATATCATGAAGGGGCGTCGCTTCATTTTTCCCACACCCGAAAAAGAAACAAAATAACCAAGGCGGCAGATTGTCTCTGTTGGCGCGCCCGTTTCATCCATCACGTGCGCACAGACGCACAGCTGCACCCATAAGCAGCCAACAAGAGGCTACATCGGCGCTCCACGTTTTCACAACCCTCAGACGGCGAACGGATGAGCCGCTTTCCGATGATGGTGCGGGCTCACGTTTCGCGTGGTGCGCCTCTGCGCACCCTTTCCTTTTTGAATTGACGTCATCTGCTCACTGCACCTGGAACGGCACGTTGTACAACTTCTTTCTCTCTTTCTCGTTGCCCTTTCATCTTTTTCCGTAAACCGACTATGTTTGTGGTGCGTGTATGTGCCCGAACCAAAACTTGTTCGTCCTCCATGCACGCCAAAGGCTGCCGCGTAGCAGGTGGCTTGTCGGTCGTTGTTGGTTTTAGGTGTTTCTGTTGGGCTCCTCCTCCCTCTCCCTTTCATTCTTAACATCCTGAAATCGTAGTGGTGCTCGTGACCTTGCATGTCCGCCTTGTCTCGTTTCGGGTGCGTACCTACGCGGTGAATATATTTTCTCTCCGCCACGCCTTCCTCGTCCCCGCACCCCTCCGCCTTTTTATTTTTTTTTCCTGCGTTGTGGGTGAGCAGCATCCCACACAGCGAAAGCACAGCACACAAAGAGATCAGCACCTCTAAACGAAGAGACCGAAGAACCACCCTTGGCGTTACTGCCAAGGAACACTTGAAAGGAGCAGCCGTGTAACGTGAAACGGACACGACACGGAGTCAAAAAGGAGGAAGAATACCCTCCCCCGCTCCTCCGCCCGAGAAAGAGAAGGTGTCAGGCATTTTGTACCCCCCTGCCTGCGGCCCTTTCCGCCTGCCGTTGTCTCCCAGTTCACATACCCCCCCCCCCACACACACACACCACCACCACAGTTGCCGCGTGGTCTATACCGAACGTCAAGACCCTCTCCACTTCCCGACACACAAACGCGCAGGCATAACGGGGATAGGGAAAAGGCAGCGAGGGGAGGCCACGAATCTACCAATTTGCTTTCATACACGAGGAAGTTCGGCAAAGGTGTTCTCGTGCAGCAGTGACGACAGCAACGTCTTCGCAGAAAAAAAAAAAGAAGCTGCAGACGTCCGCGCACACTGAGCCGCCAAGCAGACAAAAAAAAAGAACAGAGAGGTTTGATCGGCGTTAGTCGTTGCGGCTCCCCACCGTTTTCCCAGCCCCCGTTGACGCTCACACACGGCAAAAAAAAAAAAAAACAGCGGGAGCGGCGGCGCAGTGGAGAAAAACGATTCAAAGCGCACGCCCACGCGCGTAGAAGAGGAGTGGGACCAGGCCACCGAGTTGGCGTACGCAAGTGCGCGCCAGCGGCGGAGGAACGACAAGAAACGCAAGGCAAAGAAGAGGCCGATCTGGAGTCTTGATAAACGTAGGGGACCGAATAGCGTACAGCGCAGCGTGTGCAACACGGCAATAAAGGAGGAATCTCGTGCACATATATATATATATATGCAACGACGGTTCAAAAAAGGGGATTCGAAAAGTTGTCCTGAGCAGCGAAAGGTCAAAGAGGCCTGCCTCTTTTTTTGCCCGTGCCTTTGTGTGTGTGTGTGTAGGGGGTCTGTGCGTTTCTAGGTTTTTACTTGTCGCTGGCTTCTTGCTTCTGCTGTCTCCCTCACTCGCCCTCCGTTTCCGCTGCTTTCTCTTTGTGCTTGTTTTCCTTAGCCCTTTGACGATCAGCTCTCACTTCACATCGGTTAGGTTTTTCCTTTTGCCTTTCCTTTCGTGGCCGAGACTCTCTTGTTATTATTACCCATTTAAATGGACTAGTGCGTGTCATACTGATTCCCTTCCTCCCTCTTCGATACCAGCATCTCGTGTTCCCCTCCTCCCCCTCTGTCTTCGACGGCTGCCTCTCTATTTTTTTTTGTTTTTTGTTCAGTACTACAAATCGAATTCCCCTGCTGCTCAACGGACTTTATATGGTCACTGTGGACTCTCCTTCTTTTTGTGTGCTTGTATGTGCTTGTTGTTGTGGCTTCCCTTTTTCTACTCTTAAGTTTTTTTTTGTATTGTATGTCGAAGCGCAGCCGCGGGCTGAAGAACAGGGGAAGACTTTGTGGCGGTATCGAGAAACGTGCCGCTTTCTAATTGCACCCTTTCTCTCTCTCTCCCCTCAGGTCGTCGCGGGTGGTTGAACTCCTTACCTGCTGTACTGGTGTGGGCTCTCGTGCTGTGGCCTCTTATCAGCTTTGCTGATTAGTTCTAACCTGTGAAGTGGCCGCAGCCGGCCAATTTGCCGCAAGAAGTTGTGTCTTCCTCAATCGCCGATCTTGCGATCTTATTGATTTTTTTCGCTGGTTGTTTTTCTTTCTCCTGCGCGTTGTTTCCGGGTCATCATCTGTGTACTTTATTTCCTCTGGCGCCCCTAGCCCCCACAAGCGATTCCGTTTCTTGCGCTCTCTCTCTAACCTACGATTTCTCTTTGCGTGTGTGCCTTTGTCTTTCCTTTTCTGTTGAGCTCCTCACTCGTGAATCCGCACTTGCTTTCTGTTATCTCTGCGCTCTTTGACTCTTACGAGCCTCGGTGTATCAAGAGCGGTGGTCCATTCATCTCATACTCTGCTATGAGGAGGAGGGGGTGGTTACCGCACTAGAGGACAACGAACAAAGAAGTGGGAACATCCCAGCAAGACCAACGAGAATTTCGGCGTGTGTCGAGGTTTTGTTCGTTTTTCATTTTTGTTGTGCGTGCGCTTTCGGCTTGGTATTGTCGCTCAAATACCACTCCCCTTTTTTGTTTCTTCTTTGCGAGTGTGTATGTGTGCTCTCTCTTTGAGGCTCACTTCCCCTCTGCTTGGTTTTCTCCTCCACGCAGCATCATGATGCAATCGCCACCTCCTTACGTACCTTTTGTCGAGTACGTCCTCAAGGCAATCGAGCATCCGCCGTACATGTACGTGGCGAAGCTTGCTGCGTGCTGTACGATGCTCTTCCTTACACGTGAAAACCCCGAGCTGCTACAGGAGTTGTGCCACAAGTGGGCGATTCGCTTTGCACAGGACCGATTCCGTCTCATTCGGCATATTCGAAAGCGTGCTTCCTACTGCATGAATTCCCTCGATCTCGCCTTACACGTCGGGTGCGACGCGAAAGACTCTAGCGAGGACACTTCTGATGACGGATGTGCGGCGCAGTCATCTGATGATCACTCTGACAAGCGTGATGTGGCGGCCGGAATGTCCTGCTGCGACCCGGACAAGTCGGTTGAGCACCTGCTGTCCATTCTCAACACGCTCGTACCCATGTACTTCTCGTGGAACTGGCACCGAGCCGACTACGTGATTCAGATCAACAAGGAGTACGAGGTGTACGTGCGGGAGTACGTGTTGCCTATGTGCGTCGACCTTGCCCCTAATGAAGGTGCCGATGACGTGGTGCACACGCCTTGGCTGCTCCCCCCGCACACGTACCTCGAACCGACGGAGAGTTTGCTGTCGGTGGACACATTTACCTCAACAGTGGCACCGCGCCCTTGCGTAGACTCGCCGCGTCGTCCGAGCTACATCGCCAGCACCCTCGTGGGCGGGACAGCCCTCAACAAGCACGGCATCGTCTCTGCCAGTGGCTCGCCAATGGCTGGCAATGCGAAAATGGATGGGCTCAATTTTCCGAGTCTGCAGCAGCACTTCACCTCCACGTCGGTTAGCAAGGGAAAGCCGTCCGACGCCATTGTGGCCACTCCCCTGCCAAAGCTCTCGCCCACATTCGGCGAAACGTTAGGCAACGACGCAGCGTCCACCTCGTCCCCAAGCATGATGCCGGTCAGTGCAGATGCCTGCAACACGGCAACAAGGAGTGGCTTTACCCATATTATGTCGCCCAACGTCATGTCCGCCCGCGCCTTTAACGCCGCGGCCGTGTACGGGTTGCGCTTTTTGACGCTCAGCAACTACCGCAAAGCACTGCAGAGCAACACCAAGGGTCTTGTGATCGTCTTCCATGCCAAGTATTCGGCCAAGAGCAACGAAGTGATCGACATGTTCCAGAAGATCACAGCGAAGCGGCTGCTTGATCCGATGCCGACCATAGCCGTTGTCTATGCCGTAGCAGAGCCAGAGTTGTCAAGCCTGTACAAGGTCAGCTGGTTCCCAACCATCGTGTACATTCCTCCCATTCTGCACCGACAACACTGCCACCAGCATCCAAACCCCGGTGCGTACACTCGCGCTGACGGGGCAACACCCTTGCCAACGTTGTCGGCACCAAAGGCCCTGGCCAAGGCCTCAACGCACTCCACACAGGCGCCATTGGTGAAGTTTCGCTGCGGCCATTCTCCCGTTGTCGACGCAGGGTCCCCGGCCCTGCCTCACAACGAAGAGGTGGCTTCGCGGCGCACAAACGGTCGCAGCGGCACTGCATCACAAGGAACGACTGCCACTCCAGGTACTGACGACGTTGCGAGATCGCCGCAAAACACTAGTATGGGTCCGCGCCGCAGCACACCGACACGGAGTCAAGGTAAAGCGTACAAGATCGTCAGCGACGTCGACGCCGCGTCAGGGAGACACACGAGCGCGTCGCCGAGCAGTCGGCCAGATGCACCCTCACTGGTTGTGCAATGGGCTGACAAACGGACCACAGCTTCACCGCCGACGCCGACGGAGATCCTCTTCAGTACCCCCGTGGGGAAAAGCGCTCGAAACGAATTCGTGACCACGCCACCGCAGTTCAGCAGCAGAAGCAGCACCGGAGCAAATTCCAGCATCCAAGGCGGCAGCGTGGAGGATGGGGTGCAGCCGCTAGGAGAGGACAGCGGAGGGGCGGAGCGTGACTCTCTCGAGGGCATCCTGGACGGCGGCGACTACGTCATCTACCCCTTAGATGGCGTGCAGACGGTTCCTGCGCTTGTAGAATGGATCAGCTCTCGCGGGGCAAGTGTTCCACGCCTGCGGAAGATGAAGGAGTTCTTTACGTGCATCAAAAAAATTCGTCAAGAGGAGAAGTTCAAGCGTTACCGCGAGCTACACTCGGCAGTGGTGACGCTTCGCCGCTTGCAAGGCATCAAGGACGACTTGAGTGTTACCGGGAGCGGCGGAAACGGTAGCACACACACACACCTCTCGTCGACACCATCTCATCAGCAGCTGCCGGATCAGCCTCTCTTCATTTTTCTGGGCGGCGGTATGGCCGCAGGCAAGACGACAGCCGTCGCGGCTCTCGCCAAGAGCAGCTGGTGGGAAAGCCACAAAGAGCAGAGTGTTGTCGTGAATGCCGATGAGTTCAAGCTGCCGCTAGAATGCGAGATGTCGTTATCAGAGGCGCACACGCACAGCACCCGTGCCGCCGAGAACCTCCTTGTGAAGGCGATCAACCAAGGCCGCAGCATCGTACTCGACGGCACCATGATGTGGAAGCCGTTTGTGCAGCAGGTTGTCGCCATGGTGCGCGATGCCCACCTCACACTCTTCAAACAAGGCCCAGGCTACAACAAGAAGACACAGATAGAGCAGTACTTCGTGGCCGAGAAGGCTCGCCAACCCGCCTTGCCAATGCCGTACAAAATCATGTTTCTTGGTATCACCGTAGAGGTAGAGACTGCCGTTCCACGCGGTTTTCTGCGCAAGTTTCAAACCAACCGCGGTGTGCCCATCTCAATGCAGCTGCGCTCCTTCAAGCTCTTCGCGGAGAACTTTACAGATTACGTTCGCATGGTGGACGAGACAACCCTCTTCAACAACAATATCTTTGTGAAGCTTGAAAAGGGTGAGTTGCCCCCTGTGCTTGCCGAATGCAGCAACACAACAAACGGCCAGCTGGTCGTGCACGATGACGCAGCGTTTCAGCAGTTTTTGCGGCAGCAGCAGATCAACGACGACGCAGACAACGTGCTCGAGTTGTACCCTGCGACTCCGGTAGCTCACTGAAAAGGCGCGCCCGATTGGCGACATGAAGGCAGGGGAACCAGACGCTTTCTTTTTTTTTCCCTTTTTGACTGGACTGTTCACCTATTCTGCGAACCGCTTTTCAAACTTTTACCACGCTGGCCAAGGAACTGCATGTCACCACACCGCTCGAACGGCTCCCTAATTCAGTCTCTTGGGCACCAGGAAGTACCTCCTGAACGCGTTCCCACAACGTTGCGTCGGTGAACTCATTCGCCGCGGTCCCAGCACACCCGCAGTAGCCCTCTTCCTCACTGCCTCTCGACCCTACAACCTCCTATGTGTCAGTCTCATCGTGTGGGTGCACCTTGGGCAGGGAATGCTGCCGGCCAGCTCTCGGGCACTCCTTCTCGTGGTTG
>NC_018261.1:744410-746679 GCF_000227135.1 Leishmania donovani | reverse complement strand
CGCTTTCTTTTTTTTTCCCTTTTTGACTGGACTGTTCACCTATTCTGCGAACCGCTTTTCAAACTTTTACCACGCTGGCCAAGGAACTGCATGTCACCACACCGCTCGAACGGCTCCCTAATTCAGTCTCTTGGGCACCAGGAAGTACCTCCTGAACGCGTTCCCACAACGTTGCGTCGGTGAACTCATTCGCCGCGGTCCCAGCACACCCGCAGTAGCCCTCTTCCTCACTGCCTCTCGACCCTACAACCTCCTATGTGTCAGTCTCATCGTGTGGGTGCACCTTGGGCAGGGAATGCTGCCGGCCAGCTCTCGGGCACTCCTTCTCGTGGTTGCCTCGGCCTCTCCGTCCCAGGCCAGCAGGTGGGTGCGCCAGTCCCTGCGCACGAACGCGGGTACACCCGAGTCCATCATGCCGGGTTCCACTGACCCCACTCCCTTCGACCCCTCTCTCACGCCATCGGAAGCGTGCCATACATGTGAGGTCTGTTTGCGGATGTGGTCTCGATGGCGCCGCTGGGGTTGAGCTGCGATCTCGGGGGTCCACCGCGGTGATGAGACGAAGAGGGCCCAGGAGGGATGGTTGTGCGGCTCGGCATGCAGGCGTTGCGATCCTCGACTTGTTCTTGTGGGCGGCGCGAACACCGAGGGTGGGGTGATGGTCTGGGAAAGCCGTGATGCACAGCGAGTGTGGTGCGGGCCGCGGCTGTCTCTGTGCCCCTTGCTGGCGCGGCACTGGCTTGTTGGGGACCAGGCCCAGGGAGTCTACCGCGGAGCGGGGTGAGGACGGAGGCTGTAGTGGGGCGGTTGGAGCCTGTCTCGCAGAACGGTCGCGCAGTCGTCGCGAGGCGATCCGCCCAAGGGGCTTTCGCGCCGGTCGCTGGCCAGCGTGACAGGGCGTGGCGGAGTGATGGCGCAGCAGGACTGCATCCATCCCTCGAGGCTGGCTGTATGATGAGCATGACCGAGAGACAGCGGCGCGCAGGGCAGCGTCGCAAGAGCTGCTTCCCATCGCGTCAGCTCTGGCGTGCAGAGCGCTGCGTAGGCGGCGTCGCCAGAGGGACCCGCCTTCGTGGGTGTTGTCGGCCGCAGTCGTGCATTTTGCCGTGGCCTTGCGGGACACCTGGCAGGCGTGCGTCTGCGTGGCTGACTCCTAGGTGTTCGGCCGGACGTGGTGTGCATGCGCCTAGCATGGACGTGGCAGCACAGCCGGAACGCCGCTGCCTCGCTCTTGTCGTTGGGAAGCGGGCGAGGGCGTACACCTGTGCCCCGTGTCGTGGTGTGTGAGCGCGGAGACGCCAGCGCGGTGCCTCCTGTCGCTTGCTGCACCTGAATGCTAAGACGCTGGTACGCCAGGTGCCCTGTGGGGACTGTAGGGCCTGTGGGGGGGGAGGCGAACTGCGCGTCTTGCAGAATGCAGACCCCTGTGCCGACGCTTCGTGACGGGCGCGGGCCAGCCAGCAGCGCTGTGCGTCGCTGCGCCCACTGCAGTTGAACTGCGTCCGGCGCTGGCGGGGCCACGGGCTGTGCCCTGCATCAGCGCTTCGCTTGCAAAATCAGAAAACAGAATGGGGGGCGCATACCCGTTGAATCGCACGCGAGCCTGTTTCGCGATATCGCCTGTCGTCCGTGATACAGACACCGGACGCTGAAATACCTCTGTGCGGTGTGGCTGGCATGGTGAGGCGAGGCCCATGAGCGCGACAGAAGGAGAAAACAGGGACACGCCGGGCGTGCTATGACTGCGTTCGGCGCGAGGTGGCTGCACAGCACCGTAGAAGTGGCGCAGGAGTGTGTCAGCGAGGGAGAGAGAGGCGATGCCCGTGATGAGGGGCGTGGGAGGCGATGCAGCGCGTGCCAGAGGGGGGTAGCGAGAAATGCCCCCCTCCCCTCCTCCCCCCGTCCTCTCGCCGCTTGGCCCCCTCGCCCGCGCTCCCGTGTCTCCCTCGCTGCCGTTGCGGCCCGTCTCTCGCATCCGCCGGCCGCACCCCTGCCTATGTGCCAGCCAATGGCCCATGCGCCCCCGCTGTGCACGCGCCCCAGTGCCACTTGCCTGTCTCCTCACCACTGCCTCCCCCGCATGTCTCTCCCCGTCTATCCGTCCCTCTCTTCTCCCCCCTGCACACTGCTGCCCACGCCGCCCATCCCTCCTCGGCCCCTCACACCACACCCGCACACAACAACACGCCCAACAACAACGCGTGTGCGCGCACGGCACCGCAACACAGACATCGCGTCGCCACACCTCGACTCTCCACCGCTCTCCCAT